>NC_051176.1:136814586-136954585 GCF_013339695.2 Rhipicephalus sanguineus | reverse complement strand
GAGAACCATCGTTTTAGCGAATTAGATTACACATAACTATTTCTTCATGTCTGGTGTACCACCTTGTGGTCGCGAATGCAAGCTGCAGCTAGACAAGTCACGTTTGCCTTTGTAGACTTGCGTGTATGATCTGAATATAGCATAGGTATTTGAAATATATCCATCGAAAGGCCAGGACTGCGGCCAGTTGGTTACAGGCGTTTAAACGATATGTGCTACCGAGCCACAAAAACGAATGACGGAAGTTTCGACTTCAACCTTTCTGAAGCGTACTGAGCTGTTTATTTTTATTTATTTATTTATTTTTATTTATTTATTTATTTATTTATTCTTCTTTTTTTGTATTCTTCAGCGCGCTGGGGCTGCAAAAGCACAGCCTGTACCGCCGCGATTTCTAGGCTGTAAATATGTGTTCTCGTGTTAACGAAACGACAAATTAAAAAGAAACGACAATTAAAAATAAGCAGCTCAATGCGCTTCAGAAAGGTTGAAGTCGCAACAGCGCATCAGCTTTCACGGCTGTAAATCGTGTCGTCGACTGCCCGGCAGTCCTCTACTGAACAGCCTATGTGAATATGTATGCGCTTCTTGTGCTCCCCTAAGGTTTATGACTGAGTTGCACAGCTCAAAGCGAGCGTTTAGCGCTATCTGAACAAGCACATGAGAAGATTAGCTCTAAGCGGAACGTTCGGAGTATGAAAGACTTGTTCATCAGCTTTATTCCAGAAGAAACTCTCTCCGTCTTGGAAACTGCTTCAGCCTCTTCAAACAGATCGCCGTAAAATGTACAGATGCGTCTGTGACTGTCAGAAGTTTTGTTCCTGAGCCAAAGTTATTCATTTACTCAACAGAATTTTTTCCTCAGAAGATGCCAGTGAATGGGAAACGTCATTGTCGCACCCTACGCCAGGCGCAAGAAGGCGGAGATCATGGGTACCGTCTCCAGGATACTTTATGCGTGGAGCCAGTCTTCCTTCAATGCGTGTCTCATGTCCTATGTACATTAGGGCTGAAGAAACTGCTGCATGCGAAAACCCGACTCGAGTGTGCGCTTAGACGAACTTTTTCCGATAATTGCTTTCTTCAGGAACACTGCTCCAACGAGTACAAACATGCATACATACAAATTTGTTCTTTAAAGCAGATCTTCGTCTTTTTTCTGTCAAATTGTTGCTTCGTGAACACGCGAGAACATGCTTAAGACCTAAAGATCACGACAATGGCAACTATAGCTACATGCTCGCTCATTTAAGTGGTTGCGCGTGAACGTCCATTTGACCACTTTGGTGGAATAGTAACTGCGCTGTCACAGCAATAATGCAATGTGTTTTTACAGATTAAGTTAGAACACGCGCTTCGCTTCAATTCTGGGGAAGTGAAAAAAATGGAAGGTGACATTATTTTTTATAAATTTCATAATATTGCATTTCCAGAGACATGCCTTCACTTATACAGGTTTGGTTTGACTTTGACGTTTTTCTCGGCAATTGTATTTGGCACAATTCTTAATCTAATGTGTGGCAACACTCTCGGAAATTTGCAAATTCTGACTATTATAGACACGGTTAAAAAAATCTGGAATTACAGAAGTATTGAAGAAGGTGCCGTATTTGCGATATTTTTTTCTTACAATATGGGCAATGAAACTACAGGGTAACAAGTCATGTAAACGCACGTTACTGACAGTATGTCAAGAAAAATTTTGAGAATCACAGCTACAATAGCTCTTCTGTAAGATTTCGTCAAAATCCCATTTTCGTGCAATTCGCAAAAAGCGGTTCTGGCACAGTGGAGACACGTCCGCTGTTTTGTGGCCAAGGCAAATTCTTTTTCGCGAAAATAAGAGTGGCTTCGTGGCCCTGGGGTCTCGAATACCATATATATATATATATATATATATATATATAATTTTTTTTCAGCCATATAAAAGGGGGTCCAGGGACATGTACTGACGTTCTTATCCGAAGACACCCTGTATGTTATGGGTATAGCCCCGCGTGCACGCAGTGCTCCCTTTATTATCTCTGAGTCGATCGCTCGGCCGGTCGACCTCCCCTGACTTTCCCGTCCTTGCTTTCACTTTCTTCATACCGACCATGTGCGTGCCCTCTCATCCAAAAACGAGCGTATCTAGCAGCTGATTCAATGACATCCAAGTATTATTAGCATATCCAATCATGCTGTTACTTCTCTCTCGTCATTATTGCGATTACATCTTTTTCCTGCGTATTCGTGGAAAGCTGATTAAGTGGGCCTCCTGTGCTCGGCGTGACACAAGCTGCTCTCGTGTGCCCTTGCATGAAACACTTAAACAGAGGCCGCGGCCGCTCTTACGCGGAGTACACGGCCAAGCGCTCCATTTCCGGCCACGGTGGCCGCATTTCCATTAAGGGAGTGGGAAGAGGCCTACCGAAGGGTGTGTTGGTGCGTATTACAAGAGCCCGGCTGCTTGAGGGTATTCTGTTGTTGTGAACTACGACGTCCGACGCATGCGGTAGAGGCGCCTTCGGGTATGCGTAAGTGCTAGTCCATCGTGAAGCTACAACGTTGCCGAAAAGGTCGCTTAGGTAGCCGATATAATTGTAAAACAGCTGCATTCAATTACTACCTCGGTTTTATCGCGATTTAATTACGGTTTCAGAGCGTGAGTCAGTTCCCTACTCAACAAATATGCAATGTGTTCCAACTATCGAGCATTAAAATTTGTACAAATAGGAACTGCATTACGGAAAGAGAACCTAGTTCACATTGTTCCCAGTACAGTGATGTAGCCTTCAGTAATGTTTTCGTTCATGATATCTAGTTAGCTACTTATAACAAATTGGAGACGTACTCACCTAATTACCAAAAAAGTTCACAGCATATCCACGGGTGAATGATAAAGAGCTTGGGCGAAGCTCCTGAAGCACACATGGTTACACCGTGAAATCTTCAGTGGTTTCGCCCAGCAGTAATCAGAGCGATAGCCCAGTACATCATCAAAGACGCGACAAACACTGTATATATTTATACAAGAAATTTTATTAATCGTAAGTGGTAGCTAGACGTGGCTTCCGTTCCCCCTTCATTATAACGGCTTTATGGTCGGTGAAGTGATGGATCGGGGATGGGTCGTAGTGGGGTGTTTGCAAAGACGAAGTAGTGGGCAGTTTGCAAAGGTGGCTTCCGTTCCCCCTTCATTATAACGGCTTTATGGTCGGTGAAGTGATGGAGCGGTGATGGATCGTAGTGGGATGTTTACAAAGACGAAGTAGTGGGCAGTTTGCAAAGGATCGGTGATGGGCCGGTTACGCCTTACGCCGTACGCGTGACAAGGTTAGACTAAGAGGAGCTTTGCCCCTAAAAGGTCAATGAAGCATCTGTAGGCATCTTTAAGTGACAACAGCGTTATTTTCAGCAACGCCCTACTGGCGTGGTAAGTTATTCCGGCGTTCAAAGAAATCACGCGAAATGTAAAAAATATCATGTAGCTATGCTCCCAACCACAAAAAAAGCAAATTAAGCGTTCCGTACATAATAGCAATAATAATTACTGGGATTTGACGCGCCAAAACACGTTATGAGTGTGGGGCACACCGTGGAGGGCTTTGGAAACCTCCACCTGGGCTTCTTTAACGTGGCCATCAATCTACTACACGGGCCTCTAGCGTTCCTCCTACATCGAAATACGACCGCCGCAGACGGGATCGAACCCGCGTCCTTCTGGTCAGCAACTGGGCACCGTAAGCACTTACCACCGTGGCGTCTGCCTGATATTGGTGCGGAACGAGCGCCAACAACACGCATCGCAATTTTTGAGCAATTCCATCCACTTGATTGTATGCCACATTCATCAAACCTATCTCACGATCGATTGATCCCGTTGATAACCCCACCGGTGCACTTTTACGACCAAGGCCTGACATTGTGAATTCCCTGTTGTAGCGAACAGTGTTTCGGTAAAACATAGAAATATTCGCATATTTTATCAACGCTGCAACAGCAGCTATCAAAGATCGTTCCGTAACAAGACTAAAGGAGTGGGTTGCTACTTCGGGGCCGTAGCAGATAAGCGCTATCTCGATAAATTTTTGTTGATTTCTTTTTTTCGTTGCATCCTTATTCATGGTTACCTTGAAGTGAGCATGTTTGAGTACGAAGCTTCCTGCTGCACATTGCGATGTAGTCGCCTACGATCTTCATACTGCGCGTGCTTCGTTCTTCAGCGAGAAAAAAATTGCACGCAGTTAGTTCTTCACTGAAAATAACTCAGATAGATGTGCCTTAAAAATGCCTAAGGATTCCTCACTGACTCTTGCATTATTAGGTGACTGGTTCTCGAGTTATAAAATGTTTTAATTTCCATAATTAAATCTTATTAATAAAAAAATTACTGGCGGCTACTCCAGCGTATTCGGAGCCATATTTACTATGTTTTTATTGCGCAACGCTGTTTCAGGTTAAAAGGAAATTTGGTGTTCGATAGCTGGGACACCCTGCACATGAACTGCGATGCTCATGTGTAGCTCGTATGTTTCATCGAGTGCAAGGCGCTCTGGATTAAATTCTTAATGAGAGAAAGCTATACTTAAAGGGGCAGTCATCCATGCAATAGCGCTGTGTAACAAACTTTTTAATTTCGAACTTTTGATAAGAGTGTGTAAAAGCATAGCAGAAATAAGTTCGAATCAGTATGTGCTTTTCTGATGGTTTCTTTATCTTCACAAATTTTAAACAGTTTTTTTTTCACAGCCGAGCTGTTAAGTTTTTTTGTTATACCGTTAGTCGTTGATAGATAATTATCATCATCATGAACCGGCACGCGCTATCATCGTCCTCTTCTTCTTCTGCTTCGCTCGCAGAACACGAGCGCCGATTTGGCCGGCGTGGGATGCAATGACTATGACTGGCGAGAGGACGAGTACAGAGAGAGAGAAAGAAAGATACAGAAAGAAAGAGAATGAGATAAATTCTTGGCCAAAAATATTTCTCCTCGAGGTGGGATTCGAACCCGCGTACCCACGATCCGAAGGCGAGCTTCGTGACCACTCTCCTGTCCAGGATCGCTAGCAGAGCGTAACATAGCCTTGTATAGTATAATTAGGGCTCCGTGCTTTCAGTTTTATCCGAAAAAATCCGATAAACATTCGCCGGTAAAATTTTTGACAATTCCGATTTATCCGATAAACTCCGATTTCAAGGGCCAATGTGACCTGAACCAACACCAACTCGCCCAACTTTTTATTATACAGGTTCCGTTCTTTATCGGAAGGGCAAGTTCTAAGCGCTCATTGATACATCTACTGGTTTGACCGATTTAAAGCTTACCGCGCGTAGCTGTATTAGGCGACGTAGCTGTATTCTGCTCCGACTCAGCTTCCTACATGCAGAAGCTTCACAATTAAGGACTTGCAGCTCTCCAACCCCGAATTCATGGTGCTTCACTTCAAAGATCCGTGCCACCTACACAACAACGCTCTTGAGGATGGAATCAGGACGAGCTCGTTTAACGTAGTTCAATATTTTGTTGTGCACTTTCATGCTCTATTACCATGGCCAAGCATACAAGACCAAACTTACGTCGCGGGAGCTGCGCCGTAAGTTTGGTCTTGTGTGCTTGGCCATGGGCATGTGCTTGAAGTCGCTGAAAACCGTATGCTTGTCGAGGTGGTTCTCTTTCTATAAAGCTCTAGAAGATATTTTGGACTACTGGCGGCGCCATTTCGTCTTTCTTGGGAAGCGACAAAGCCAAGAGAACGAAGTGTGAGAAGCTCAAGAGCCTTATTTTATCGCCTGAAGCTATACACGACTTTCTCGTTAAGATGAGATTTCTGAAGACGAATTCGTGTGCCGTGCTCTCAGTCATTAAGGAACTTGAGGCAGAGAGTAACCTGGAACACCAAGTTTATCAGTAGCGGTGACCGGTTTGGCAGTAGCGATGACCGGCGATAGACGTACCTTCTGACGTGTTCCTCTGCATTTTCACAACATTAATGAGAACTAACAGACAATAATGCCGAGGAAAGTGTAGGGGATGTTTTTTAGTAATAAATGTAAGATAATTGTGAAGAAAGAAAAGTGGACGAAAAGATAGCTTGCCGCGGGCAGGGACCGAACCTGCGACCTTCGAATAACGCGTCCGATGCTCTACCAACTGAGCTACCGCGGCGGCCATCCCCCCGTCCACTTTATAGGGTATATGTGTGCATTTAAACGTGGGAGCGTCAGTCAGCGCCGCCAGTAGCCATGACGGCGAGTGTGGAACACTCTTTTTCTGCCTTGTTGGCGTCACGTAGCACGTGAACTTATTACGAGCTGGCAGCTGACCAATAATCCCTCGCATACTACCTGAAAGCATCAAGTCTGCCAGAACGAGACCCTCGCTATGAATGAGGGAAAGAAGTGTTAATTTCAAGGGCACGTTTTCTTTGTTATACACAACATTAATGAGAACTAACAGACAATAATGCCAAGGAAAGTGTAGGGGATGTTTTTTAGTAATAAATGTAAGATAATTGTGAAGAAAGAAAAGTGGACGAAAAGGTAGCTTGCCGCGGGCAGGGACCGAACCTGCGACCTTCGAATAATGCGTCCGATGCTCTACCAACTGAGCTACCGCGGCGGCCATCCCCCCGTCCACTTTATAGGGTATATGTGTGCATTTAAACGTGGTACGGTAGCTCAGTTGGTAGAGCATCGGACGCCTTATTCGAAGGTCGCAGGTTCGGTCCCTGCCCGCGGCAAGCTATCTTTTCGTCCACTTTTCTTTCTTCACAATTATCTTACATTTATTACTAAAAAACATCCCCTACACTTTCCTTGGCATTATTGTCTGTTAGTTCTCATTAATGTTGTGTATAACAAAGAAAACGAGCCCTTGAAATTAACACTTCTTTCCCTCATTCATAGCCAGGGTCTCGTTCTGGCAGACTTGATGCTTTCAGGTAGTATGCGAGGGATTATTGGTCAGCCGCCAGCTCGTAATAAGTTCACGTGCTACGTGACGCCAACAAGGCAGAAAAAGAGTGTTCCACACTCGCCGTCATGGCTACTGGCGGCGCTGACTGACGCTCCCACGTTTAAATGCACACATATACCCTATAAAGTGGACGGGGGGATGGCCGCCGCGGTAGCTCAGTTGGTAGAGAGCATCGGACGCGTTATTCGAAGGTCGCAGGTTCGGTCCCTGCCCGCGGCAAGCTATCTTTTCGTCCACTTTTCTTTCTTCACAATTATCTTACATTTATTACTAAAAAACATCCCCTACACTTTCCTTGGCATTATTGTCTGTTAGTTCTCATTAATGTTGTGTATAACAAAGAAAACGAGCCCTTGAAATTAACACTTCTTTCCCTCTGCATTTTCACAGGACTCGGCGGCCGACAGCATCGGGCATCGCAAACACTGGGATTTCGTCACGATCTGAGACGCCCCCCTATTATCGGCATTTTGGCCGTTTGGCAGTAGCGGTGACCGGCGATAGACGTAGTACCTTCTGACGTGTTCCTCTGCATTTTCACAGGTTCGTCTCTGCCCTGCTGTTGATGCCGGCGGTCCTATTCTCTGGATAGCTGGCTGTGCCGTGCTGCCGTGTGTGGTGTTTCCCTACAACGCCAGAAAAACCTACAATATTCTTCTTTTGGATCCCCAGGACTCGGCGGCCGACAGCATCGGGCATCGCAAACACTGGGATTTCGTCACGATCTGAGACGCCCCCCTATTATCGGCAGTATGGCCAAGGTCAATCTAAATAGGTCGCGAAAGTCGGAACGAAAAGTGGTCGGAAACCTATTGCGACAAACATCAACACCCGCGTGACGACGATTAAAGCGCTACTAGGTGAGGGGGGGACAAATAATGAAAACAAAAAATTAATTAAGCGTTTATTTTCATTAGTTTTAAATTTATTTGTCACGAATTAAATTAGTAGATTTCTTTAATCAAACTTTAGTCTTGGGTATGCGGTTGAGTGGCCAATTTTTTTCGTTTATTTTCAGAAACAGCGGGCACATGCAGGCAGTCTGGTAACATTGGCCAACGGTTTTGCGCATTTTGAGATGCAAATGGCGTCGCTCGTTTTTGCGAAGTAGGTTTGTTGCCTGTTGTCCGTAGATATTTCCTCGCATAACCGTTGTTTCCTAGTCGTGGTACTTGGCAGAAGGTAATATAGCCAATCGCAGCCATCGGGAACCGTTTCAGTGACTGTGTTTTGCCAGCGCACGGCCGGCGTGCTGTCGCCCTTCGGAACGATGAGTCCGCCACGCTACGCGAAGAAACGCTGCGCTGTCTACGGATGCAAGAGCAACACGTGTGCAAGGTTTGTGTGTGTGATGATGTGGATTGTGTGGCCCGTGACGGGGCGAAGAGGGAACGACAGTTCTGCTCTGCGGTACGCCTTGGAGGGGAAGACGACGAAAAGGAAGCGCGAGCGGGGCGTGCGGCTCGAGGAGTTGGAGCGCGACACGGTTGGAACGGCAGCCGCTGGTCGGCGGTTCGGGTCGCGACATCGCTTAACCAGGCGTCCGGCAGCCATGTGGACCTGGTGAGCCTGATTCCCGCTCTGTGCCCGGTGCTGACACAGAGACCGGCAGCCTAGTCTGTTCCTGGCCTGAGGTCCTGGGGCCCGAGTGGTGTCACGAGGTGGCCGCGGCTCATGTTGGCGACGGGCAGCTAACCTGCGCTGCAGTGGCCTGGTTATCTACCGGCCTGCAGTGCCATCATCACCACCACTACCACCTCGCCACGGTCAAGGCAGCGTGACTGTTGACTGCCCAAGGAGTACCGTTGACGACCGACCTCGCCGCAGCGCAACAGTTCATAACGGCGAGTAGGACAGTTTGTGTGCGAGGCGCGTAGGACGTTTAGGATGTAAATAAGTAATGCTGTAGTGTGTTGTGTGTGAATCGTCAGAGTTATCGGTTGTGTTAAAGTCTGTGTTGTGTGTACAGAATCACCTGACTGCTGGTTGAATTATTTCGGATCCTGGGCCCACATTACACCATCACAGTGTGCACGTTGAATTGTTATGCTACTTCCGATTTCTGTGTTATATATTTTGGGGTAATATCCTGTTCAACTGCAATATTTCGCCAATAAAATACACCTTATTTATCAAATCTGTCTTTTTCGTCTTCCCGTTATCTTGCAGGCTTTCATTATGGAGCCGTCATAGTGATAAGAAAAAGAACATGCAGCTATAAAAAAAAAAGTAAGAAGCAGGCGCCCTGTCAAAAAATTTCATAATTTCGCGCCCATCGCGTTAAAACGTGACGTCATTTCCTCTTCCGGTTGTGACGTCAGCTTTTTCTTTTTTTTAATTCTGTTTGTCCCCTCCTCACATAGATGGCGACTGTTGCAACAACTAGCCACCGGCTTGACACGTGGGCTTCTACGGAAGTTACGCTACCAGTTTTACATATACCTTGGTTTGGCAGTAGCGGTGACCGGCGATAGACGTACCTTCTGACATGTTCCTCTGCATTTTCGCAGGTTTGTCTCCACATATTTGTGCTTCCCTTTTCCTATTTTTCCCGCTGGTTGCTGCTGCTGCCAAACTTGTCGATGTAGTTATACATTAGGAAGTGTGCGAGAGATAATGGGTGATTCTGGGGATAACATATGCCTTGCTTGCATGCTTACCATAGAAAATACTGAGGCTCAAGTGAAATGTAAAAAGTGTGGTAATTCCTATCACATTGAGCGGTGCTCCGGGCTAACTGAGCCACTTGATAAGACAAGAAGTGGCGCTAACTCTCGAAAAAACTATGTCTGCTCTACGTGTAAAACTGGTGCGCCACGCGTGGATGCTGATGCAACTACTGCGGCTTCTCGGGATTTTAACTTTGCTGTTGCTTTCGCGGAGTTAAGCAGGAAACTTGATTCACTAATGCCACTGAATGAGAAGACTAACAGCATTGAACAGGCAGTGCAAACAATGTCTGATCATTTCGACACCGTTCTGAAGCGATTGGACAACCAAGACAAACAAATCGAGCAACTTCGTAAAAGAACAGAACAGTTGGAGCGTTAAAGGCCCGTCGAAGAACTACGCCAGATAAATGCTGACTTGAATGATCTGGAGATGCGTAGCAGGAGCAGAAACTTGGAAATTCATGGGGTACTTTTCAATGAACATGAGAATCTTCTGAAAAACATAAACGAGATATCCAGGTTGGTACAGGTTCCTGAGGTCAGTGATCACGACCTTGAAGCTTATCATCGCCTTCCAGCGAAGGCAAATAAGACCCCTGGCATTATCGTACGCTTCCAAAGCCAAAAGCTGAGGGATATGTGGTTGAAGAAAAGGCGACTAATGAGGGAAAAGGACGCGGAGGTGTACTTTTCGGAAAACCTAACACGCAGGGCAAGAGCGCTTTTGTGGACTGCCAAGCAATGGGCTCGTGATAACGGCTTCCGTTACGTGTGGTACGCAAACGGGAAAATCTTAATCCGCAGAAAAGACGGTGAACCCTCCCGTGTTGTCAATGATGCGAGTCAGCTGGCTCATCTTACTGTGGGTTAGACACGTGAGCGCATGTAACCATATTAACATCTGGTCATAATGGCTAACGATGGATTCGTGTTGCCCTGCAATATTCGCAGTGTCGTGCCTTGCGATTGGTTGGGCTCGTCAGTGAAATCTTTTCATTTGAATGTACGATCACTGAACAATGAGGCTGATGATCTGCAAATTCTGTTAGATAGTTTTGAGTTGTCTTTTGATTTTGTCATTATATCTGAGTCCTGGCTTAGCGGTAGCTTTCACTTCCCATCATTTTCAACATTTGCCGTTAACCGTGATGTGAGTCGTGGGGGAGGTGTCTGCATTTTTGTTAATAAGAGCATTGAATGTGAAACTCTCCCGGAACTTTGTTGCATGTCATCTGCTGTTGAAGTTGTTTCAGTATTAGCAAATAATACAGTTTATTCTGTCTTCTACCGGCCACCTAGTGGAGATGTTGATTTATTTTTTGAGTACATTGAGTCATACATTTCTTTTACTTCTGCGCATCAATATGATGTCATTATAAGTGGTGATTTTAATATAGACATGTCTAATTCTGTAAACGCAATTGATTTTGATGTACTCCTACGAAGTTTTGGCTTTAGCATCGTCACTAAGCTTCTCACTTGTATACCTACAACTTCCGAAACGATGCTTGACTTGTTTATCACTAATCTTAATAATTCTGTTGTACATTCAGGAGTAATTTGTTGTGATTTAAGTGACCACATGGGCATTTAGTTATTTTCACGGAGCAAGCAGCCTAGATCCAAACATTTACGTACCCCAATGGTTCAATACATCACACCGAATGCTCCTGAACAATTTTATAGCGAAATGTCACGTACGTCATGGAATGATGTGTTCAATGAAACTGATGCTGATGCGGCTTATGAGAAATTGCTTAGTAAATTTTGTGTCGTTTACAATAGCCACTTTCCGCTAAAAAAGAAACGTACTATGAAAAAATAAGAAAACCCTGGATAAGTAATGAAATTCATGCACGCATTAAGCAGAAGAATAAACTATACAACACATATATTGCCTCCAAAAGCGCACATCTATATTTCAAGAGTTTAAAAACTATAGAAACAAGTTAACAAGTGACATACGAAATGCGAGAAGGCGGTATTATGAAAATTAATTTGAAATTTCATTTAGGCATCCTGATAAATTATGGAAAAAAACACGGTCTCTGGACGTAAATTTTGTTGAGGATAAACATTTCGACAAAATCATTCATAAAGGAGAAGTTTACACAGGTGAAAAGTTAGCTGAGGCCTTCAGTTTGTACTTCGCTAGGGATCATTCTACATCACCTCACTCCCACGACTCTCCTATTGCTAGATGCTCGTCGACTCTCTTTCTTGAACCAGTAAGGGAGAGAAAAGTAATAGACACATTTTCAGAGTTGTCAAACTCTACTTCATGCGACTTAAACAACATACAGATTCGTCCAGTGAAATATGTAATTGATATAATTTGCGCGCCACTTACACATATATTTAATTTGTGCCTGAAAACCGCAACCTTTCCGTCCGCTATGCAAATAGCAAAAGTAATTGTGCTTTACAAGAAGGGTGATAAAAATGACTTTGGCAACTATAGGCCAATTAGTATCCTTCCTGTTTTTTCTAAATGTCTGGAAAAAATCATACTGAAACGGATCGACAAATTTTTACAGGCCCATAATATAATCACTGATTCTCAGTTTGGATTCAGAAAAGACCGTTCTACGGAAATTGCTCTGCTTCATCAAAAAGAATACATTCTGGATAAATTAGAAAAGAATAACTTCGTCTTAGGAATTTTCGTAGACTTTACAAAAGCATTTGACAGCATAGTACAGAGCATATTATTTAGAAAGTTAGATTTGTATGGTATTAGAGGACATGCTTTAGCTTTAATAAAGTCATATTTATCCCATCGGAAACAGTATGTTCAAATTAGTAATTTTCAGTCAAGAACTCGTGACATCATAGCTGGTGTACCGCAGGGCAGCATACTTGTTCCTCTTCTCTTCAACATTTACATTAATGATATCACAAACATTATCAGTCCAGATTCATTATTTATGCGGATGACACTACAATACTTCTGTCAGCAGATATACATAATGAGCTATCTTTGCGCGGTAATAATGTATTAGGTAAGCTTGAACTCTTGACAAACGAAAATGCACTGTCAGTCAATGTAAATAAAACCAAAGCTATAATTTTTAATTCTAGAAATAAGAAACGTGATACTCAAGTAAATTTGCAGTATAAATCCCAGGCAGTCGAAATTGTTAATTCAATTAAAACGCTGGGAGTTTATTTTACTCAGCACATGCAATGGAATGACCATATAAACAGTATTTTATTAAAGGCATCCAAAGCGGTTGGTATAGTTTGGCGTCATAAATCTGTTTTACCTTTAAAAGTAAAACTTGCTATATACAATGCTTCATTCCTTTCACATCTAAACTACTGCATGTTAGTGTGGGGCACGACGACTAAAACAAATTTACGGAAGATTTCAGCCCTACATAATAAAATCCTTCGTCTAATTTACAACCTTCCTTACAGACATACAACGCAACACTTGTTCAATGAACACGAAATCATGAATGTTTTCAACCTGTACAGTTACGGGCTTTTACGCAACTATAAGATCGAACAAAAGAGACGTTTATCCACTATTACAGAGTTAGCTTCCATGATGCGTTATGAACCAAAATACCCCCACCGTCATCAACCACACTGGATCCTTCCTCGTACGAGAACTAATTATGGACAACAAAAAATTACCTATCAGCTACCGTTACATTTAAACAGACTACATTCCTCAGGTATTGACATAGCAGACATCGCCTTTTCTCAACTACGCCAATATCTCATTAACTCATCTGACATTGAAAACTTTTTGAAATAACGTGCCTAAAATAAAAATGAGGAAATAACCAACACTGTTACCGCGTAAATTTTGTGTTTAGTGTATGTAGTGTATGTACTGACGTCTGATCTATGCTTGTAGGTTTATATGTTTATTGCATTGTGTTTCTTTTTCTTTCTGCCAGCACCGCAGCCTGCTGTTTCGAATTTCTGTTATTGCTAGATTCTAGAATGTTGTGTATACCCTCGTCAGATCTTGTGTTCCGTTGCCGCCACCGCCTCTGTCCGATGTATAGGGGGGTGAAAACGTAGTCAAGCGGACAGTCGCTTTTATTCTCACCCCCTCCATCAACTTTATATTGGTGGAAATAAACGTTATTATTATTATCCCATACTGGCGGTTCGTTTGCACGCACTCATCAGTGAATGACGCGATCCAACCGAGGGCTTCGCATCAGATGTCACAAGTCTGTTCGACCTCCTTGACGAGAATGATCGCTTAACGACTGTCGCAGACATTCACGATACTACGCTGCTGTCGCCGAAAAGTGGAGACACACATCTGAGAGGAACCTGTGCGGTCAACTCCAGTACAGCAAAGAATCGTTGTGGTACTGTTTTCAAATTTTGAATCCAAATGTGAAGCATATCGACCTGCCCTGCGCGTTCCAAGCCTATTCACCTATTTTTCAATTAGTGCTTGTTGAAACTGATGACATGAGCCAGCTCCTGCGTGTTTTTGCGAACTACCAGTGCTATGAATTATGTAACATTGTTCAACCCCTGTCGTTTTGGAGACTTCACAATGTCCAGTGGCCAGTGCTTCCTCGCTGCGCGCTGCGTCTTCTGGCGATTCCTGTTTCTAGCGCTAACGTTGAAAGGGCATTTTCAAAGCTGAGAGTCGTCAATCGAAAGGAGCGCACTTCGATCATTGACAGCAACGTCGCAAAGTATGCTTGCGTGTTTTACAATAAGCTTTCAGCTAAGGTTGTTATACGCACAAATACAGGTGTTTTATGTTCAAGTATTTCGCTTGTGCATATATGTTTTTGGGCATTCAAGTCTTCTAGAAAAAATAAAATGAGCTTCGTGTATTTGATGTTTTAGTATCGAGATATGAATTGATATAAAATTTTGGAGTTTCGAGAATAAGGCAAATCTCCGAATTTCAGAGAATTGGGAATTTGCGAGAAAAACGCCAAATTTCCGCCAAAAATATAAACTCCGATAAGCACCCGCCGATTTTCAAGAAAAATGAACACCGAAAACAAGGAGCCCTAAGTATAATATAGCAAGGGAGTGGGAAAGGGATGTGAGGCTGAGGCGCCTTCAAGAGTAGAACGCGATAGCGTAATCTGGCCCCGTGCGCATCACCTTCTCAATTGCCACCTCCGCACTTCCTTCAGGCTTGGCACCACTAGCGCGAAGCTGCCCTAACTTTTTTAAATATATTTTGGACTGCAAGTTCAAGGGTACGGGTTACATGAGCGCGGTTTTGTATTGTTTTAGCATATGTGGCATGCTATTTTTTTCTCGAGTTTACTAACCCTGTATCCATCACTGAGGATAAAAAATGAGAATGAAAGGCTGCTCTTGAACCCGCATGTCCTCGCTAGAAGTCTAATACATTACTTTGTTAAGCTATTCAGAACATGGTACGAGCACCTTTTCATGCGTTAAACCATCTGGAATGCAGAGCCGACGAGCCTATAGCTGCATGCGTCTGTGCGACCACCTCGCTGTTCATCAGCCTTGTTGAATTGATCCTCCTCCCTTTGCAAAGCAAAAGCTGAGCCCCAACTACGAAGCCTATTAACGTGACGTGCAGTGCTCTTGAGACTTTCGGAGCACATTGGATGTTTATTGAAGTCGACAGAATTCCGTGTAATGCTGGATGACGGATTCGTCTGAGGAACGTCAAGTCATTGTCGAAACCGTTCAAAGAGAATGCTCCGTGGCATAGGCATCTAAATAATAATAATAATAATAATAATAATAATAATAATAATAATAATAATAATAATAATAATAATAATAATAATAATAATAACCACGAAATGAGAAAGGTGGAGAAAAAGGAGACATGAAGGTTTCAACCAAAAAAAACGCCAGGCCTGCGCGGAAAGCGCAGCACAGTCACAGCAAAAGCTGGAAGAGCGGCATTTCTAGAGCCCGTTATAAACTCTCTTGTGGCTACTAATACAGGTACATTAGCAACGTACCCACTACGCAACAAAGCGTAATTTTTGGGAAGTTGGGAAGCACCCAGCACGACATTATTCGTTGTTCTGCGGAGAAGCGAGGTACCATATGTAAGCGATTATGTGCAGTTTGTTGATGCGGCGGTTGATGACGATGAATAATTATGGTTGCGCCCTTTGTAATGGGTTGGAAGCTTTAAACGACCCACTAGTTACGTAATGCATATTGTGTCACGCCCGGTCGTTATTTAACTGTCCCACCACGCTTTATAACACACTTTAACCAGAGAAACGTAGAGCGAGAGAGAGAGAGAATTGACTTTATTGAGACCCTGAGGAAATGGATCATGGGAGCCTTATGGGCTTCCTTGGCAACCAACAGAAGTGCACTTGCGAGGAACCCACTACGCTATAAATCATTGTAATTTTTGAGAAGTAGGGCAGTAGGCACTGTGCCATTTTTCGTCATTTTACAGACAGCCGTGGTACCTGCTAAACGCATGTAAGGCATTATGCGCACTTTGTTGATGCTGTGTGTGATGACGATGAAGAATTATGGCAGAGCTCTTTGTAATGGGTTGGAAGCATTCAACAACCTACTCGTTGCGCAATTCGCATTGTGTGACGCCTGGTTACAGAATTCGCGTTGTGCGACGCTTGGTGCTTATTCTGCTCTTTTACCACGCTATATTGCATATGCTAATGTGGTTCCTTCCCGACATGAAGCCTGTATAGGACCTCTTTACAAAGCAGTTTCAAGCACCGGCATGGCTCAGAGGTTGAATACTGGGCTCCCACGCAGAGGGCCCAGGTTCGAACTTCTTTCCATCCTGGAATTTTTTCATTTAGTTTTTTTCTTATTTCGAGCGATACTGGTTACGGACACCGGCGGCGGCGGCGGCGGCGGCGGCAGCGGCGGCGGCGGCGGACAACTACGGCACCAAAAACGGCCGGTGAAATGATCTCATAACAGCTTTCGCTGTAAAATCTCGGAGGCAACAGCCATCATTCGCACTTACGTGCTAGATGTCACCACCATATAAGGCGCCATAGAATCGCTGTATAGGTGGCTACATCGACCAATGTCGATCCAAATAGGTTGCGAAGCTTCGGGCAAAAAGCGGTTAAGAACCTATTGCCAAAGACACCAGCAAGGGGAGTAATGGGTGCTCCGATTGAAGCGCGGCTATGTTAGGAGGGAACAAACACTAATAGCGAAAAACCAAGTTTTATTCAAGGCCGAAGCAATCATTTTTTTTTAGGAGCTTCCTCGCCAAGCTTCTTATGCTCGCGCCTTGTTTAACGCACCGTAGCTGCTGGTTCTCATCGCTCCCGCTAGAGGCGCAGCTATGATCTCTCCGGTGGTTCAAGCGCACTCGCTAGATGGCGCGCCGCCGCTCAGGCGGCGCCGCATACTTCGCTGCACACTCGGCACGTGCTCTCGTTAGATAGGTAACCGCTAGAGGGCTGCACCCATATACAACGCTTGCTCTCGGCGCGCTTCCTTTCTCTTCGCCGGGAGCTCACTCAGTGCACTTCGCTTCCGCTACTCCGCATGAACAGCCAAGAAACATTGTGTATATAATGTGTATTGTATATATAACAACGTGGTCACGTCTTTTATGACGATAGAGGAATTTGTACGGAGTATTCACGGGTTACCCGATTATCTCTGAGCAAGCTCCTCTAACATCATTCACTTCGTGGATATGGCGTGACTTTTTTTAATACGTCTTTATATCTGCCTTTAGTAGGCTTAAGCCGTGCTGCAGAAATTTAGGGAATAGGGATTAAGGTGGCCGGGCAGAGGGAGGGGGACCACAGTCTTCATTGATGTCTGTTGATCTTGTCGTCCTTTCGGTGAAGTACTGGCCAGGCCCCTCTGGTTCCCGGAAGCACTCGGTGAAAGACTGCCAATATCTCTGAGTATCGGTTGGTCCAAGGTCTAAAGGAGGATCGCTCCAGTCACGTAATGTCTGAGGTCTTTGTGCAGCGAGGGAATGAAGCGCCCTCTCCAGGACGGCCTCAAACGCCGGGAACGACCAGAGAAGATGTTCGGCTGTACCTTTAGGCGGACAAGCTGGACATTGGGGACTCGAATAGGTCTCCCGGTTGATAAGGTGAAGCCTGGCTGGAGAGAGCAGCGTAGCAGTTTGAGCGCGGCGGAGGAGAACTGCCTCTGCCCTGTGTAGTTTGCTTATTGGTGTACGATAACGTCCTTCGGGGTTAGAAAGATGCGTGAGCGTGCGACGGCGGTAGCAATGCACTCGCAGCCATGTCTCCGCAAAGCAATTTTTATGTTTTACAAATGACTTTTATTTGTAAACTCCGGATTAATTCCGGACTCCGGATTAATTTCGACTACCCGGTGTTCTTTAACGGGCACTGAAATCTAAGCACACAGGTGCTCTTTGCATTTCATCCCCATTGTCATGCGGCCACAGTGGCTGAGAATCGAACCCGCGCCCTCGAGGTTAGCAGAGCGACAACTTACGTGATATGCTACCACGACGGGTGCATCGTAATCCGCATTAGTTGAAGGTTACGAAGAAAAAACCGCCAATTTATTTAGAACAGCATAAGAAGGCATGGTTACACCCAGAAATTTGAAATATGACTTTATTTTCCGCTTTTCTCCTCTACATTTAGGCGAATGCTAAGTCGTCTCACGTGGTATCTATGCTGACTATCCGCCTCGTCTGAAAAAACGTAGGGCGGCGTTATAGTGACCTGGGATATTTTTCTAGGCAGCTCACACGGCGGCCGCGACTGATGCAAATGGTGTCGTCGCCGATAGATGGCGCGACAGGTGGCGCCGCCTGAATGTAGTTTGTTCGTGAAGGCCGTCAAGGCTAGCTGCTTCTTGCCTTTGGTCGTCTTATGACCAAATCACGCATTCACGCATTCACCGCGTTTAATAAATTACGTAAATGAAAAGCACGACGCGCTTTGAGTTTCCATCTAGTCCGGCCGTGGTGTTCAATCACATTTTACCATGCCGCGGGATGGCGACCAAGTTCTGCGTCCAATATGCGACGCTCTTCTGGCTATCACACCTCGTTCTTTAATTACGCTTTTATCGTTGACTACTACAGCTACCACAGGGGTTTGTTTAATCACTTAACGTGGACGTTAGCCGTCGGGATGGAGATGTACCACCAATCATCAAAAGGGGTGCATACACGTTAAATGTTAATGAGAACTAACAGACAATAATGCCAAGGAAAGTATAGGGGATGTTTTTTAGTAGTAAATGTAAGGTAAATGTGAAGAAAGAAAAGTGGACGAAAAGATAGCTTGCCGCGGGCAGGGACCGAACCTGCGACCTTCGAATAACGCGTCCGATGCTCTACTTGGTAGAGCATCGGACGCGTTATTCGAAGGTCGCAGGTTCGGTCCCTGCCCGCGGCAAGCTATCTTTTCGTCCACTTTTCTTTCTTCACATTTACCTTACATTTACTACTAAAAAACATCCCCTATACTTTCCTTGGCATTATTGTCTGTTAGTTCTCATCAATATTGTGTATAACAAAGAAAACGAGCCCTTGAAATTAACACTTCTTACACGTTAAATGGTGGCATTAGCTGCCAGACATCAATATACATTGTGCAACTCTCTTACATCAATGTACAGTAAACATTCAGTTACTTCTGTAAGGGCAGGCTTTACTTTCGTGTTATTCCGATTCCTATGACGGAGGGATCAACCATGTTTTTTATCTACATCTTATCTACATCGCCACAATACATTGCAGGGCTCTCTCTCTCTCTCTCTGTGTGCGTGTGTGTGTGTGTGCGTGTGTGTGCGTGCCTGTGTGTGTGCGTGTGTGTGTGTGTGCGTGTGTGTGCGTGTGTGTGCGTGTATGCCTGTGTGTGTGTGCGTGCGTGCGTGTAGGGGAGGCGGCGGCTAGATTTTAACATAGCACAAATTGCAAGTTGTTTCTATACAAGACACGTATAGCTGGACGAAAAGCAAAGTATGAGAAATTACACAATGCACGTAAAATTCCGTTCTAAGCGTAAGTATACACTGCGTGAAAAACAATTTTATTCCTATCGACAATGTCGACATTACCTCAGGAACGTGAATGAAACATCATTTTTGGCGCTGTGCATAACTTCGTCGGGAAGCGGATTGGACTCATGTATTGATTTAAAAAAGTACTAAATGTACCAATTTTAAACGCGGGACTTTGACTGTGTGTCCTTTTCTCAGCGTCACTTGTTTGTCTGGGCCCCTTGTTAGAAAACGTGCATCTTATTCTTCACTGTTTGTGCGCCAATACACACCTGCAGCGCTTCTACGATAATCGAGAGCTCTTGCACCTCCTTCCGACAAGTCGGGCAGCATTGCGAAGCAGCCGACTTCTTACATATACTTTACAATATGCTGTCATCTCAAGGTCGAATATGAGGACCTTATCAGACATGACGACACCCTTCTCGCACAAAACGGAGGTAACGTGCACTACTTCGTCTATATTAGGAAAATAATGCATGGTTCAGTATTTAGAAGGGGTTTTGATGCGAACCAGAAATGCAAATTCATGAAGCGCCTCTGCTTGGATGTCCTCTTGCTATATTGTTTGATCGGTATGGCGGTCACGAGCACGAGCGAGCGCGGAGTCGGAAACGCCATGGTCGCCAGCGACCCGGTCGGCTTAGCTTGCTACAGTGTTACAGCTTCTGGCCGCGTCTTCTCGTTTCTATCCTCCAGTATCGTTCTTGCTAGATGCGCACGCAGATTTGGAAGTGTTGCGGTAAGGGCACCTGCAGTAAACAGTGGCCTCCCTCACGCAATGCGTACGTCTAATCCGTCGATCCCAAGCACGTAATCCCGGATGACTTATCGTAGCTCACAATGCAGTTCGCGCACTGCGAACGTGTTATCCGCGGATTTGTCGAAGTTGGACGCTTTTCTTCCTATTAGCTTGCGTCTCACCTCTTCCGGTGAAATACTGAACAAGGACGCGTTCGAGGCATCTTTTTCACGACTGCAGCCCGTCTGACAGCTAGGCACAGGAGATAAATAGTAGTATGGCAGCGGAATTGTAATTTTCAGTTATGCAAGCACAAAACCACGCCAGACATTCTTCGCTACTGCACAACTAATAAGAGAAGCCAATTTTTAAAACTGTAAGCATAAAATCACAAGCCCGATATGTTCCGATCACGTCAAACGCCGGAGAGAGCGTGGCTTGCGCGGCGCGTTTTTCATGAGGAGTTATACTCTCTAAGGAAAAAAAAAAGAGTATGCGTGACTCTTTTCGGAGAGTTCTGACTTGCCACGTATAGAACACTCTTTAAATAGTCACGGTGACTCTCTTGGTGGGTCAGGGTCGGCTCACTCTAGGAGAGTCCCCTGACCCTCTAGGAAGAGTGAAAAGACTCTCATCCGAAGGATCACGTTACCACTTATAGGGAGTCAGACGACTCTTGCCGGTAACACTCCTACGGGGGTCATGTGACCCACACCGAAGCGACAAGCGACTCCACAAGTATTTTAAGCTACTCATTTGATTCTTGCTCTACTTTTGCGCTACTACTGTTGAAAATAGTAGAGTATTCATTTTAAGCAAGTCCAATAATACTTGCCGTTCTGCCCAGCAACTGCAAAAAAAAAAAAAAAAAAGAATAGTTCAGTTTTAGCATTATTTTAATAAAACTCGTCAAAACAACACATAATTTCCAGCAAAGTTATATTGAAAGTGCGAAAAGATGGTATCTGATTTCCATTTAAGAAGTTTGGGTATTCCTCATTTACATGCTTCTATGAATATAGCCAACCAAAATGTGTGACTGGTGTGCATAGTGCCATATATGCAAAATAAACTGCAGAATTAGGCATCATGTTTCAATCTTTATTCCTTATGATTAAGAATAAATAAAAAAGTGGTGACGGCTGGAGGCATCAGACTTGTGGCTTGCTAGGTTGTCGCTCCTGTTCAGCGTGAGCACCATGAAAAACGGCATCTGAAAAGCAGAAGGTGATGTTATGATGAGAAAATGAAATTGCAGTAAAGGTTTGCGAAACCTACAAAATAAGTGGTTCACATAGACACAATGAAGGCTCACAACAAAACAACAAATGCAAACACGTATGGTAAGGAACCAAGTTTTTAACACGAAAGTGTTTTATTCCGGGGTCCACCAAGACTTCAATGACGTATTTCCGTCACGGAAACGACGTCGAAAAAAGGTACACGATCAGATGGCAAAAAAAAAAAGGTTCCATCACCGGGCATCCAACCCAGGACCGCTCGGTCCGCAACAACAGATGCGGGCACGCTATCCACTGCGCCACGGTCACAGACCGTGAAGGCTTTACAAACGCGCCTTTTATATCTACTACTCTCCCGGTCGGCGGGGTGGTGTTGCCCTCTGGGAGCGGTAACGTAACGTAATTTGTCATTACTGTGACCTCCGCGATTAGCACCTGCAACGCGTTACACGTCCGTCCCATTCGGCGCGTTTTCAATAGAAGTTCAAATTTGTCAATACCTTAACACACCGCGAGGTGGCGATCTTAGCTCCAAGCATCGTAAAAGCATCGGCCTCGCTCATAGCATCACGCTAATCCAAACCAAAATAGCTCTGCGACGTGCGCCTGCCTCACCTGGCTGTAACACTGCGTTTCCCGCTCACGCGCTCGCTCCGAGATAAATCGCGGCCGTGGGGGTGGTACGACGCGCTTTGAGTTTCCCTCTAGTCCGGCCGTGGTGTTCAATCACATTTTAACATGCTGCGGGATGGCGACCAAGTTCTGCGTCCAATATGCGACGCTTTTCTGGCTATCACACCTCGTTCTTTGATTACCCTTTTACCGTTGACTACTACAGCTACCACAAGGGTTTCTTTAGTCACTTAACATGGACGTCAGCCGTCGGGATGTAGATGTACCGCCAATCATCAAAAGGTGGTGCATACACGTTAAACGGTGCCATTAGCTGCCAGACATCAATATACATTGTGCAAACTCTCTTATATCGATGTACAGTAAACATTCAGTTACTTCTGTAAGGGCAGACTTTTCTTTCGTGTTATTCCGATTCCTATGACGGAGGGATAAACCATGTTTTTTGCCATTATCGTCTAAAACACAGCTTGCAAATAGTACCTTTTGTAACACGTCACTTGGCGACAAACTTGCAGCACAAGATGACGTGAGCCTCTTTTAAACAACAAACGAAATTGGTTTAGGCTCCTTTGCGTGGGTACCACTCACCTCTTTTCCTACGTCGTCTTGTCCAACCAAAAGAAATGTAGGACCGACTGCCGCGTTGACAGGGCGAACGCGTTGTTGATTTTCCCATCACTAGCGGTGAGGCGCGCGCCAGACCAGAGCGGCACCTTCGTTTCCCCGAGTGTGGCTGTCAACTGGAGTGAAGAGGCGGGAGAAGTGATCCGGGATTCTGGGAATAACCAAAACACACACATTATTTGTATTTAAAACCACCCTTTGTTCAACACACCGTTATTGTACACACATCTGCCATGGGTGTTTAGTTCAAATTTCGCAACGAAAGCAAATTTTCACGTAAAAAGCAGCGGGAACCTCGTCTCGCAATAGGCACTGGCTACACACAAATGGAAGCACTTCTTTTCTGAGAAATCACTTCAAAATTTGGTTTCAGAATAAACACGGTTTTGCGCCGGCTTACCCCGACACCCAAGCACATCCTCCGGCAGTCAGGGGCACGCCGTGAGCGCCGCATGTTTTACAAACGTAACCCATACTCAGATAAACACATGCGAGTACGGGGGCCCGAACGACACCCAGCGCGTGCGGACGCCGTCCAAGGTGAATCTAAATAGGTCGCGAAAGTCGGAACGAGAAGTGGTCGGAAACCTATTGCGACAAACATCAACACCCGCGTGACGATTAAAGCGCTACTAGGTGAGGGGGGGGGGGGTTGTATAATGAAAACAAAAAAATAATTAAACGTTTATTTTCATTAGCTTTAATTTATTTGCACGAATTGAATTAGTAGATTACTTTAATCAAACTTTAGTCTTGGGTATGTGGTTGAGTGGCCGATTTTTTTTCGTTTATTTTCAGAAGCAGCGGGCACATGCAGGCAGTCTGGTAACATGGGCCAACGGTTTTGCGCATTTTCAGATGCAAATGGCGTCGCTCGTTTTTACGCAGTAGGTTTGTGCCTGTCGTCCGTAGGTGATTTCCTCGCATAAGCGTTGTTTTCTAGTCGTGGTACTTGGCAGAAGGTAATATAGCCCATCGCAGCCATCGGGAACTGTTTCAGTGACTGTGTTTTGCCAGCGCACGGCCGGCGTGCTGTCGCCCTTCGGGACCATGAGTTCGCCACGCTACACGAAGAAACGCTGCGCTGTCTATGGATGCAAGAGCAATACGTGTGCAAGGTTTGTGAGCACGTTGAATTGTTATGCTACTTCTGATAACTGCAATATTTCGCCAATAAAATACACCTTATTTATCAAATCTGTCTTTTTCGTCTTCCCGTTATCTTGCAGGCTTCCATTATGGAGCCGTCATAGTGATAAGAAAAAGAACGTGCAGCTATAAAAAAAAGTAAGAAGCGGCGCCCTGTCAAAAAATTTCATGATTTCGCGCCAATCGCGTTAAAACGTGACGTCATTTCCGCTTCCGGTTGTGACGTCATCTTTTCCTCTTTTTTTAATTCTGTTTGTCCCCTCCTCACATAGATGGCGACTGTTGCATCAACTAGCCACCAGCTTGACACGTGGGCTTCTACGGAAGTTACGCTACCAGTTTACATATACCTTGCGCCGTCTACGTCGAGATCAGACATGTCGTATGCTAGAATTAGCAGACATAACTCCCACAATCACGTACACTCACTTGATTCTGTTATAGCGTCATCGCAGATGTTGGCAAACCATGAAAAGCAAAGAGTAACGAAGGAAAAAAGTGCACGGCGGCGGCCGCAACAACGGGCGCCGTCGAAAGCCTCTAGCTTTTTCGCCTTTCCGGCGAGGCGTGTTCAACTTGGATGACTACCGCGTATGTTCTGGAAGCCACCGTACTATATCTGCATCTCAAACTACCGTCTTTAAGCCAACAAAAACCATTATATATAGTGCGTGTGAGCGTTCTGTACACAGGCTTTTTTTTTTTCACGCTCCCACGCGCGGAAGCACGGAGCACACTCAAGGTCGATGGAAATGTTATTATGAAGTAGACTAAAGTGCATCTCAAAACGACATCTTGCACCTTCAGTAGTGCAGACACAACGTGCGATCAGCAAGAAATGACCCTTGATAATTGTTTGCATCGCTCACTTTATGGGAGCTTGTACAGCAACGCGCATAACGGTGGCAACTCGTTAACTGACAGCTTTAGTTGGGCATCCGCAACAGCCCAGCGGACACAGGCTGCTGCTGGAAATGGCTGGCAGATAACTTCCGCAGAGCTGCTGCAGACGCCCAGCTAAAGCTGTACAATTAGTGCCTACGAAAGCAGTACACTCACCGTTAACTGGCGCCCGTTGTCCGTATCCGCAGCTCCATGAATATTCCGCCCTCCAAGCGTCACTTCATGCACGGAGCCGGCGTCAACACCACCGAAGACGCGCATGAACATGAAACTGATGAAACTTCAAGACACGCAACCAACGCAACCACGCAACGCATTCCAATAGACTAGGAGACTGAGATGACTGAGAGAGAAGGCAGAAGCAGCGCGCCACCCCGGCGCCAACCCCGTCTCCGTCGGCGAGCAACGCGCCACAACGGCGCCAAAGGGCAAGCGCGCGATATGTTTGGCGTATACGGCGGCTCTTTCATGACGGAAGCCAATCGAAACGCGCTTCAGGAACGTCCAGTGACTCCTTCCGATATGCTAACTCTTTTTCTCTGCCTGTACCTTCCAAAAGGGGTCACATGGACGCCCGAAGAGAGTCACGGTTCCATGACCCTTTTTTACTCTTTTTTTTTCTTAGAGTGTACTGCAGCCCATCTAGCGGGCTTCGGTGAAGTCGATATTGGTCGCTTCAGTGGAATGCATGTGAGGGGGCGTACAGTGAGCCTGATGCTCTGTAGTTCTAGCTCGCTTTAGCGCTGTTAAATGCTGCCTGAATTCTCGGGGCAGCAACGCACGTCCCCACAGCTTTTGCTTCATCGTCAAAGAAAATTGCCGCGAGTATAGAGCAAGTTCGTAAGTTTAAGAGCTTATGATTAATAGGACGTACTATGTGATAGGAGTGCACATTATATTCACGACAAACAAACTCGCTTTTGCAAGTACTTTTTGCCAAAGTTCAATGCGCGGGGTCTTTAGTTAACGTTTTTTCAACGAAAGCAGGGACAAAGGGAATTTTATCTGCAGTTCTATCAAGATCATTTGTGTCGATATATTGTGCTTAGTGCTTTATATATTAAATTTTCAGACATCCAAGCGCGTTGTACACATTCGAACAAGGGTAAAGAAGTGCTCCACGTACTGCAGCCCGCAAGGCGGCCTGATGTAGACGTCAGAGCTACGTCACACGGAAGGACCCATTATGGTCTTTCCCCCGAGGGCACTCACGTGACACCTTTGAGGCTTGGGCGTTCTGCCCACAACCCTCTTCAGAGTTGAGGTAGTGTCCATGACTCCATACAGTTCTGAAGAAATTGAGAGAGGTTACGTTCTTCGATGCGCTTGCTCTTGTGATGATTAGCTTTTCGGTGATCCCCTAGTGTTATGATACGTGGTAGGCGACAAAAAATAATAATAAAAAAAAACTCCCAGACCACCTCGCTTCATAGCAGAAAAATGCTGACGCTTGTCACATGCACCGGCACAAGTTCTGTCTCCAGTGGCAGGGGGTGACCGTTTTTGCAGCTCTTCTGCTAGTGTGGGCACTTACAACGAAAGATGCAATGGAATTATTTGTTGTTGTTGTTGTTGCATGCGTAGTAAACAATGACCTCATTGTGTGACCGATCTTAAGCCAGAAGCCTTCGATGCACTCTTACAGCAATACAGCTGACCGAGGAAGAGAGCCAAAATAATATTATCGAAAATTATTTAGGACTTAGAGCCGATGGGCGCTATTGCGCTTATGCACACAAAGCCACTTCATCAACTAGCTATGAAGGAAGCCAACGTGTGTTTTCAGAAATAAAGAGTTCCGCTCTCCCTCGTACCTTAAGGCTCTAGTCCCATGGACGTCAGCTTCTCTTTCACGAAGGTCTATCTCATCACAAGTTCCCACTCAGTTCCTTTAGACACACATAAGGCTGTTTCCACTATCGTACTGAGGCTGTAGAGAGAGTAACTTGCTCTCCCTTTTATTAGAAGAAGTGACGCATATTACTATCCTTATCGAATAATTGCGCATCGTGAATTATCGAATATCAGTGTGGATAAATTAGCCATAGACTGGTAAATATATTTCCACTCACTACACACTGAACCTACATGTGCCTCGCAGGCAAAGGCTGTCACTGAAGTCGTCACCACTGCTGTCTAGAGAAGACAACGATGAATCGCATGGTTTCTTTTATGTCTTCCCTTTTTACAGTGGAGCTCTATGCGGCACACCTCCGTGATTTCTTCGCGCCACTGTCCGTGATAGCAACCTCTAGTGCCCTGTAGGGAGCAGTGGAAGAACTGACTTTCATGCATTAGTTCTTCCACCGCTTTTTTCAAGTCCAAGGCGCCAAGGAAAACCGTCTAGGGCAGTGGTTCTTGTTGTATAACAAGAACGCAGAATCAGAGCGTGGAAGAGAAACTTTATTGAGCTGCTCGTAGTTACAGAGCCTCGAGCAGACTGCCCCGATGGAGGCGGGGTCCTCGAGGAGGAGGAGGGCCGTTACGTCGCTCTCGTGTTTACAATACATGGTTACAGCGGCGTCCCGGGGAAACGAGACTCTACATGTCTTGAGTTCACACCGGCTGCAATAGTACATAATCCACAGCCGCGCACAGGTGTAAACACGGAGAGGCCATGTGGTCTCTCACCACACTCCTGTTAAACACGCACACTTTGCCATTGCTTATATGTGTGAGGCTTTTTAGTTCCCAACATCTTCCTCCCTCCTAAGACTAAAGGTGTCGTAATTCAGACGTTCAGGAAAACGTCTGAACGTCGGATATCGCCTGGCGCGCTGCGATTGCGCAAAACACTAGGTATGTCATGGCTGACCTTCTGTTGACTATCTTCCGGGAAACCACTTAACGGTTTCACCTCGAACGCTTCTTACGTAAACGAGATCCCTTTTTTAAACTGTCTTGAGCGACCTCGGTGTTTGTCTGCGCTCTCCTTTATGTGCGTTGTTTTTTCGTTCATTTTTCGTGCAAGGTCTGGTTTCAGCATTGAGAGCCGCGTGCGCAGTTTCCTTCTCAAGAACAAATCAGCTGGCGTCTGCCCTGTGAATGTATGGGGAGTGGTTCTGTAACCAAACACGAAGTTATCCACTTCTTGTTGTAATGTTGTTTGCTGGTTTTTCTTTTGGTCACTCACTCCCTGCAGCAGAAGCGACTTCTTCAGCGTTTGTACTGCTCTTTCTGCCGCCCCATGTGATTGTGGGTGGTAAGGAGGACTTAGCGTGTGTTTCACACCGTTTGCTTTTAGAAAGTCCTCAAATTCTTGGGCTCTGAACTGAGGGCCATTGTCTGTAACAATTTCGTGTGACAATGCATATGCGGCAAACATAGATCTCACTACTTCGATTGTCTGGTGCGCTGTAGCGGAGTTCACGATTTTTACCTCTAGCCACTTCGAATGGGAGTCCACGGCAAGGAGAAATGATGTGCCATTTTTCTCTGCAAAATCTAAGTGTACTCTCTCCCACGCATTCTCACACCATCTCCGTGGTTGCAATGGAGTGGGCTGACCGAACGAAGCAACACTCTGGCAAATATCACACTTTCTAGTGATTTCATCAATACTGCGATCAATAGCAGGCCACCAGACCATTGATCTAGCAATTGCCTTCATCTTAGTGACACCGATGTGCTGTTCGTGCAGCAATCCAAGAACGTCACTTTGAAGTGAAGCGGGAATCACAACTCGGTTATTCCACACTAAACAACCCATGTGCAGACTCATTTCTAACTTCCTTACAAAGTACGGCTTTAGCTAACCGCTCCATGTGAATTCACGTACAACGCGGAGGACTTCATCTCTGGCTGTCTCTACCTGAACCTCTTTAACTGTGACAGGAAGGTCTTGTATCGGTGCAAAATAAAAAATGCTTTCAGACTCTTCAGTAGTTTCAGGCAGGGGGAGCCTCGAAAAACCATCGGCGTTGCCAATCGTACGTCCTGCCTTATACGTGACCTGGTAACGGTAATTTGACAGTACGTGTAACCAACGGTGCACTCGCGCAACAGCCACAGAGCTTGCTGGACGCTTAGGGTCAAAAAGAGCAGTCAGTGGCTGGTGATCTGTGAAAATTTCGAACTTGCGACCATACAGGTACTTGTGAAACTTCTTGATTCCAAAAATAATGCCAAGTCCCTCTTTCTAGATTTGCGCGTAATTGCGCTCACTTGGGGTCATTGATCGAGACGCAAATGCAACAGGTTTTTCATGACCATCAACCACATGAGACAGCACTGCCCCTGAGCCGTATGCAGACGCATCACATGTCAGACGCAAATCTTTTCTGACATCATAAATCTCCGATAGCTGGTTAATACACAGCAATTCTTTGCATTCTCTGAAACACTTGTCACTCTGACTTGACCATTTCCATGCACTTTCTTCGCGTACCAAGTTGTGTAATGGCTCAAGTAGAGTTGCCAGATTTGGCATGAACTTCGCGTAGAAGTTAACGAGGCCAAGAAATGCCTTGAGCTGTGTAAGATCCTTTGGCTGTGGAGCATGCATGATAGCTTCCACCTTGTCTGGTGCTGGGTGCAACCCATTCTTGTCAATTACGTGTCCCAGATAATGCACTTTGCTTTAAAAGAACGAGCATTTTTCTGCATTAATGTGGCTTCCATGATCCTGTAGCTTCTTAAGCACTCTTTCGGGTCTTTCGTAGCACTGTTGCTTATGTTTTCCTGAAATAAGTACATCATCTATGTAGCATGCTGTGACAGGAATTCCCCTTAAAATCTCGTCCATTACTGCTTGGAACATCGCCGGAGCGCTTGCTGCTCCGTACGGCAGTCTTTTAAGTCTAAAAAGACCCAAATAAGTGTTCACTGTCAATAGCTCTTGGGCACGTTCATCAAGTTGAGGTTGCAGGTAATCCTTAGAGAGATCTAGAACTGTGAAATTTGTGCCTCCTACTACAGATGCAAAGATGTCGTCCGGTAAAGGCAGTGGGTACTGATCCACCTCTATACACGGATTGGCAGTAATTCTGTAGTCCCCACATATCCTAACAGAATGGTCTTTCCTTGGCACTATCACAAGAGGGGTCGCCCATTCACTGTGCTTGACTCGATATACGATGTTAGCTCTCTCAAGGTCATGCAATTTTTTTTTTGAACTTGCTCCAACACGGCGCACGGAACTGGTCTAGCCTTACAAAAAAGGCTTGACACATTCTCTTTCAGAACAATGCTCCCACTGAAGCCCTTGATTGTACCGTATCCTTTTGCAAACACTTCATGGTACTTTTTCAAAAGAGAATTTTCTGTCTGAATGTTGCACACAGGTACGACTTCTGACCAATCTAACCTTATTTTCGACAACCAGTTACGCCCAAAAAGTATTGGCATCCTCAAGCCCGATTCATGCTTGACTATTACAAGCGGCAGCTCATGGCGCTGTGTGCCATATCTCACATCAACTTGCGCGGAACCCTTCACATTTACAGGTGTTTCGTTGTATGTGACGAAGCGCACATCAGTTCCGGACCACTCAGCATCGGGAAAACTTTTTTTTGAATTCGCTTTCCGACATTAGACACTGCTGATCCTGTATCAAGTTCCATTGGAACCTCTTTGCCATTTATGTGTAGCTTTACTACTAAAGGAGATGTCTGACCATCTATCTGGTTATGCCCTATTGCCAACAGTTTCGCCTCTGTTGTGTTTTGGTCAATGCAATGCGTTTGTTTAGTTCGACACATTTTAGCAACATGGCCCTTTTTCGAACATTTGAAACATTGACTCTGCAAAAATGGACATGTCCTAGCAAAATGCTCATCACCACACCTGAGGCATTTCCCTTGTCCCTCACGAGAAAGTTCTTCTTTCCGCGGCTTCCCTGGTTTACAGGTGGCAGTCCCCATTGTGGACGCTGTTTTTCTTTTGCTCGTTGACTTCCTTTTAGGCGTCGGCTTGTTCTGCCAGTTGACGTCCGCAGGAGCTGGGAGAATTTCTTTGGTGTCGTTCTTTGCGGTTTCCATGGCGGTGGCGATGTTTAGAACTCGTTCCCATGTCGCCTCCTTGTTCGGTAACGACAGCAGACGGCATCGGATGTCCTCGCTGCGAAGACCCGAGATTAACCGATCCCAAAGACTTTCTTCAAGGAGGCTGCCGAACTCGCATGTTGGCGCTAGCTTCTTGAGCTCGACGAAGAATTCTCCAATTGTTTCACTTTGGCCTTGATCCCTGCGATGGCACCTGTACCGTTCCGTGACTATGGATCTACGTGGTGCGCAGTGCTCGCGCAGCACTTTCGTGATATCAGCATACTTGGAGTCAGCAGGACTCGTAGGCAGCAGAAGGCTTCGTAGTGTCACGTAGGCTTTTTCACCTAAAATTGTCAAGAACACTTGCGCCTTCCTCGGCTCGTCGATGTTGTTAGGGGTTGCGAAGACCTCGAATCTTTCGATGTAGACTTCGATGCTTCCAGTGTCGGGACTGAACTCAGCAAGCCTTCCAACCGGCGTCGTAACCACGCTGCGATCTCCTGATGCTGCTATCCCGTCTGCCGATGTTGCCATGATTGAACAGCCCAGTTTCACCACAGCAAGATGTTGTTAACACTTATCTTGTGATTCAATCGGAGATGCCATCTTCGGTCCCATCGGATATACCATCTGAGATCTCATCCTCGTCGCCAAAATTGTTGTATAACACGAACGCAGGATCAGAGGGTGGAAGAGAAACTTTATTGAGCTGCTCGTAATTACAGAACCTCGAGCAGACTGCCCCGATGGAGGCGGGGTCCTCGAGGAGGAGGAGGGCCGTTACGTCGCTCTCGTGTTTACAATACATGGTTACAGCGGCGTCCCGGGGAAACGAGACTCTACATGTCTTGAGTTCACACCGGCTGCAATAGTACATAATCCACAGCCGCGCACAGATGTAAACACGGAGAGGCCATGTGGTCTCTCACTACACACTCACGTTGTTAAACACGCGCACTTTGCCATTGCTTATATGTGTGTGGCTTTTTAGTTCTCAACAGTTCTCATACGGGGCCCGCGAAACCCATCCTCGAAAAAAAAAAGAAGAAAACGCGCTTTTTGGGGGGCACACTATGTCCCACGACAGCGGTTCCTCCTGATTTTGGTACGCTTCACTGCATAACAATTTTATATTGCGGCGGAGCTGACTAAAATTTCCCCTTCTCTATGAGATGGCTCTATAGCTTTTGTTGCAGTTTCCTACGACTTATGTACGCGAGCAAGCTTTTTCCAGGCTTGCAGATTTGAAGAGCAAATATAACTAGAAACAGGTTTAATGAAGCTGCAGGCCGCACAACTTATTGACAAGCTGTTGAGATCGGATTGGCGTGAACTGTAGTTTGACCATTCTTTGCCAGGGAGAAACAAAAGACACCTATTTTACGCTGCATGTTGTGTTAACTTATGACCCCCCCCCCCTCCTTTTCTCGCACTGCAAGGGTCCCTCATCACTTCACCAGTCCACAAGGGGCGTCCAAAACATCCATGGCCGAGAACCACTGGTCTAGGGAATCCGGAATCCATCAAGCAACTTTCTTCATTTCTGGCTCACCAAGCCTCCGCCCACGTAAACAGTGTGTTTTGGCGCTATTGCATTTTGGCATGCGTTACCATACACTACACAGCTCAATAATTTGTTTTATTTAGTGTTTCTTTAACTACCATTGTCTGTTTTTGCATATGGAGTAAGAAAATTGGCACACAGTTATGATGGTATACAAAAAATGTCTTGTTATTTATTGGTTAGATGCTTCGGTACAAAAAAAAAACGAAGAAGAGGCACCTTTCGGTCATCAGATATGCAGATAGAGTGAAATGCACCATACGATATCGGCCATGAAAAAGTTAAAAAACAACAAGGACTTGTATACATTATAGGGAGATTTTAGGATTTTTTGTCTAGTACGATGTCCATAAATAAAAATGCTGCAAAAGAAAGACGGGCAACAGACACAGCGCAAAATTTAGCACTATGTTAGCTCTCGCCTGGTCTTACTGGTCCTTCTTGTGTCCTTTTTAATTTCGCTGCTTGTTCAAGCATCTTGTGAAAAGTTATTAAGACTGAGAAAGATATGAAATCAACAAGAACAGACAAACCTGCATTTAGAATGTTGGGAGACGTAAAAAAACGACATTATGAATAGTTTGACGTCAAAAGACGTTTTAGGGGTTGTTGTGGATCTGTTTACCACGAAGAAATGACAGAATTAGTGATGATATATGGAGTAGGTACAAATATACAATTATGACTTTAATTATATGCAATTTGGAAATGTATACAGTTTCTGCATTATTAAGTATGTTTTCTTCCTGGTGTTGAAAAAGGCGTAGCAAGGTTTTATGCATTTTCACCTCAAGCTGGCGACGCATTAGCCGCGCAGCTACCGCCAATTGGTAAAGAACGTTGCCTCAACCACGATGAACTATAATGAAGATTATACATATTCATTATCAAAAAACAAAAATCCCTGGGCTACTTGAGTTTCACACAACAGGCTTAGGACGTTATTTTTACCCCAAGGACCCCTCAAAGTTTGTTGAGCAGTTGTCGCCGAAATGTGGCCTCAGTCGCTCAACAGGCTCGTGAATATACTGTTCACGAAAGGGCCAATTCTACGTCTACCTGAATTACAATGCAGACTTCGCAGGCAAAATAACTTGCCGTTGTTCAAATCTCATTCCGGCTGCGCTCACCATTCGTCGAAGCATTCATGCACACACCTCGAGTTCCACGTCATGTTCACACATCGTTAGCGGACTCTTCACATGCACTGTAAGCACCCCCCCCCCCAAAAAAAAGGAGGGGGGGGGCTGATAGGGAGCCTGCAGCACGACCGGAACTCCCAGGGAACTAAAGAGGCCACCGTGCTCGACAGCAGCATCTTTAGGCTTCCTTTGCAGGCCGCTGTCTACACATAAGGTGGCTGTAATATCACGGAGGAGTACCGAGAAACAAATACAAAGAAATGTTCTTCGTGTTAAGAGAGATCGACGTTTGGCTTGGGCGCATTTTGAGATGAATGTTGCTCCGCAGCTGAAAGGACGCTTCGCTGAAGAACCCTTTCATTCAAGGGAACCTAAGTGTTCACTTCGGATGATGCCTTTTGCACTGTTTTTCGTGCCACCGAACTGTCCAACGCAAAATTCACCACCACATCAGTTCAGGAACCACCGAACGCGAAGGCAGTGTTCACGAATTGAAGTTCACAATGTCCACCTCTCAGCTTAGCAGCGTCGACTTCTCAGTGTGCGCCGTTGACAGTCTTCTTCTCGTCGTTCTCTAACACTATGCGAGGGATTTCGAAGACCACTTCTTGAGTCCCGTTGCTGGCCTTCGGGACTGTCGTGGACGCCGCATTCTCGGCCCGCGGTCTTGTGGTGGAACCAAACACCAGCTTGTCCAGGTTGGCCGTGGGGCCCTCGCACACCAGATACATGAAGTAGGCGAGAATGTAGCTCCACATCAACACCGAGAAGAACAAAGTCACCTGCTCGCGCACAGAAATGTTGCGGGAAAGAGGGAGTGCATATTAATACGTTAGAAGGCTACACACAAACGTCAAGCCTGCACAAGTCAAAAGCTGCAGTCTGGAAAAGATGGCAGACATTATGTGAAATGTGTCCCTGGATTATTACGAGAACGTTAGTGCCTTAAAGCATAGAATAACAACCATCGGCAAAATGTAAGGGTAGTCAAGATGAGTACTGCATGTTGACTCACGTCGGGAAACTGACACACAAGGAAACGGAAGACAAGACAAGACGAGCGCTGTCAAGTGATGGTTTGTAAGTTGTCAGACGTCAACTGCCGACAGTGCTCTTAAAGATCATTTTCCTCAGTGTCTTACGAGTTTCCGCAATGTCGCTGCGTGCATCGCAATCCGTAATAAAGGAAAAAAAAGAAGTGTCTCTGGCGGCGCCACTGCAATACTGCGGACGTAGGAGCGTGGGCACGAAACAAGCGTCAATCCTACTTCGAAGATTTGCTATTTCATAGGAATAAAAATAAGGGACTAATAAGATGAACTGTGTGTATTTTAATGAAACGCTATAAATGGCAACATACGTAAAAGTTCACCTCAACAATTAATAAAATGCAGAGCACCAATGAATTTATTTATCTTTGCTTTTTATATTCGATACAGGCGCATACATACGCTCCTGTTTACTTCAAAAACTTCTTTCACGCATCTTATTCATATACGAATATTTAAACTATACGTCACCAGAGTAATTGAAAAAGAACTTACCTATAGCGGAACTTTGTTCCCGACGAATCTATATGCTACAGCTCTGCTTGCGTTTTGTAATGTAATCGCTCTTTTTATTAGTTGAATGTAATTTCTTTGTCAAGCATACAAAATATGTTGATAAACGCTGTTTTAGTTCATGGTAATAGTACCATTCTGTAGTGAAGAACGCACCTTAACGCTTCCAATGCACTGGCCTCTGAAATGAGGGATTAGAGCAAGGGCGGGAAGAGAAGTGATGGGATGTGCTTACCTGATTGAAGTGAGAGTAGTAGAGGCGTTCCCTTGATGTATGCAGCATGATTTCGATGAAGGGGAAGTGGATGAGGTAAACAGCAAAAGACAGGCGGCTCAAAGGTGCGAAGGGAGCCCACGACAGGAATTTGGACACAAAGCCTGCGACCAGTGAGATAGAATTGAGTAAAAAAAAAGCAACAATATGTGCATTCAATGTAATGGATTTATAACTGCGTATTATAACGCAAGAGAACATCGAGGGGCCTTAATAGGTTTTCTTTGGCATTTCACGAATACCATTAAACAACATATTGAAGTTGGAAATTTAAAAAAGTCACAGTTTAACCGCAATAGCGAATCAATAAATGAGATAGCAACAAATTGTAATGTTATACGAAGTGAGGCTGGCAGCTAACGCTTTTGGATCCGATCTAGCGTAAGAGAATACGGCCGCTCCAGGGAGGGATGCTCTTTCCACACAGTCTCTTCGCATTGAGAGCGCAGCACGTAGAAGGGTATACGAGCCGCCCGCTGCTGGCTGCCGAGATAGCACGCGCGCCAGCGATCGCGACCACGCCCATAGAATCAAAGTTCAAAGTTGCTGCTCGAGCTAACACACCTTCCCAACTTCCTTCTCGTCTTTTCATGCTCGTTCAAGACGGGCAGGGCATTTCCTCTCTGCTTCGAGGACCGGCCTCCCAAGAGGGGTGATGTTATCGCATGCGCCCTCCAAGCGACGGAGATGGGCCGGTTCGTGTCATCTCTGCTTCAGCCGCGTTCCTCGCCCCCGCTCGCGCGCTTTTACCCGCAGTAGAACGTACGATGCGCGGGGGGATGTGATCAATGTGGACTTTATACGGGACATGACGGCGACGGCGACAGCAAAAACGTGTCGAGAGTGTCCATATAATTGCTATCGCAATAAAAAAAGAATACCGCTGCTGTGGTCTATTGGTTATGGCGCTCAACGGCTGACCCGAAGGTCGCGGGATCGAATCCCGGCCTTGGAGACCGCATTTTTGGATGAGGTGAGAACGCTTGAGGCCCGTTTACTTAGATTTAGGTGCAGGTTAAACAACCCCAGGTGGTCTAAATTTCCAGAGCCCTCCACTACGGCGTCCCTCATAATCATATCGCGGTTTTGGGACGTAAAACTCCGACACTTATTATCATGAAATAAAAAAGATAACTTTAATGGCGTAACTAAGAGGCATAAGAATATGGACAATGCGACAGTTTCGTGCTACATTTGCAAGCGGGAACAAAGACTCTGCAGTAAACCCGAATGTTACGAGGATAATGGTTAAGACAAGGACTTGTTTGATCTTGTAGATTGCGGGATCGCACGTTATTGCGGCGTTATTTATTGTGCTTCATTTTTAGGCATTTGTTAGCAATTTCAGTTCTTAAACATAGAAAGGCAATAAGTATCAGTACACATTCAAAAACCATCGGCTAATTCTAGCATTTAGAACAAATTTCCAATAGAATGAAATTTAGGCAAACACCTGTAGGAACAATCTTTCAGCCAAGCAGGTAAGTATTCGTCTACTATGAATGCAAAAAAAAAAAAAAAACAGAACAACAAACCTCCGCGTCCTGAAATGCAGGCCAATGTGATCCAGCCAATGAACATCGACCACATGATGCGGTCGAAGAATGCCGTGGCCATTTTGCCAAGGTCTGATGTCGGCGTATCACCAGTGTACCACACACACTTTATGTAAACGCAGCATATGCCAGTGGTGAAGGACACAGTCCAGCAGACGATCTGAACCACCTACGCAAAAAAGGAAGGAATCTTTTTTTAATCGACAGATTATCTGATAGGAGCTGGATGGGTAACAACAGGAAAGATAATAAGTGGAGTGGAGTGGTCCTAATTAATGAGACCTTAATGCTTACCTTGGACACCTTTCGCTGCCGCAAGTTGTCAGCAACAAGGTAGGCAATGCAACCAGTGAAATAGCACACCGCGTGGTACGATGGAAGGATATAATACTTGTTCACGGTGTCGCCAACGGTGCTGCAGAGAACCAGAAGACAAAGAATAAAAAGGCCTATTTTCAATCTGAGAATCGCCCATCACTCGGGAGCGTACTAGCGTATTGGTGTTTAATCAGCACATTGACGGCGTATTTTACTGACGATAGCCGAAAAATCCAAATATAAGGTTTCCGAGAAAAATCATCAAAAATAAATTGTGTGGTGCGGCGGACGTTCCGATGTCAGAATCATGTGATATTTAGTACTTAAGAAATATCTACTCAATACGTTTTAAATTAATTTCTGTACTGCCCAGTTGTACTGAATTGTAGCCCATGAGTCAGTTTGAGTGAAATTTTAGGGTGGTACTAATTTTGAGATATGCGTTATCAAATTGCGGTATAAATGCACTATTCCAGTTGGTAACGAAACTCAGTTTTCTGTGTTGAAGCAAAAAAAAAACTGAAATGCCCATGTAGTTCATACCACACTTTCGGAATGAATATCCCGAAACTGCTGTCATCCTGAAAATTTGTCCACACTAGATACGCCATGCGATCTCTCCGGCTACGGTTCGCGAAGTGCAATATGTGGCACGAAGCAATTATTTTAAAGGTTATTTAGTTTATGTACGTTAATTAACCGATAATTAGCATGATTCTGACATTTTTGGATGTCTGCCTACCTGGAATATCACTTTTCAAGAAATTGTCTTTTTTTTTTTACTCTCATACCCTATATTTAGGAATTTTAGACAGCCTTTAGAAAAACTCCCGGTATATATATGATACCGAAAGATTGCAACAAGAATGACAAGATACATATGCATAGCATAGTTGCATAGTCATTGGGAAGCTGTAGTCTTTTAATATGAAAAGAACCTAGCACCAATGTATAGACTACGGCAAATCCGTTTCGCAAGTTGGGGAAGAGTATTCCCTGACAGGTACGAATTTTTCGTCAACTTAGATGCTTACTCTTTCTGAGAAATCCGTATGGACTTTCTGGTAACTTTGTACGGCAAACGGGTGGATGGCCATTTCACCTTTAAAAGGGCCCTGCAACACTTTGCCACGTAATCAACGAATGGCTTTATTAAACGAGTTTATTGATGAATCGACTGCCGCAAAAATCTTTAGAATCTATCATGTATGAGTGGAGGTACTGGGATTTTTCGCACGCTCTAAGCGCGCTCTCTCTTTCGTACCAGCGAGCGCACTGAAAGCTACGGGGGGGGGGGGGGTGCATGACAGTGGGGCAAGAAGCTATGTCCGTTCGCCAGCGCGCGTCATGAGCTTGAGCGCTTTCTTTTCTTTTTTTCTTCGGACGCGCGCTTACTATCAGCGTGATCGCGAGCGAGCACGCGGGCACGTCGCGGTATCCCGCGGCGGCCGCGGCAACCATGCAGCTCACGATACTCAGATCAGCCAATGGCCGTGGACTTTGTGTTTATGGCGCGGTCATTTGGACTTACGCCATCATTTGTCGAGAGAAGAGCGAGAGATTTCTAGCTGACTTTGAGAATTAATTTTGAATTCCAGGCCGCGCGCAGCGCTATAACGTTTGACTCATATGTTCTCAGGAGCCTCGACTACCGATAGGCATCGTTTTCTGACCATGCTGAAAAAGTGTTGCAGGGCCCCTTTAATAACCAACGCAGAAATAGCGCTTTCCGGCTTAACGTTTGTGTGCATGCGCCTGTTCCCATAGTCGGTATTTTGTGGTGCTCCGTTGAAGTCATGATGTTGGTGGCACACACACACACACACACACACACACACAACACACACACACACACACACACACACACACCGCCACGGTGGTCTAGTGGTTATGGCGCTCGACTGCTTACCCAAAGGTCGCGGGATCGAATCGCGACCCTCGTAGCCCTCCACTACGGCGTCCCTTGGTTTTGGGACGTTAAACTCCAGATATTATTATTATTATTATTATTATTATTATTACTATTATTATTATTATTATTATTATTATTATTACAGGCACACGCAACCACAAAAAAGCGCGCACGCAAGTTGGTTGCGCTGAAATGGAAACAAAGTTACAGAATGCTATGAGTGCTATGAGTTTGTAAAGGCTTGGAATACTTGGAATCAGATCACCGCACGCTTGTTACGGAGGGAGTGTGTGTGTGTGTGTGTGTGTGTGTGTGTGTGTGTGTGTGTGTGTGTGTGTGTGTGTGTGTGTGTGTGCGTGTGTGCATAATGTGTACCGGCTGCCCATTTAGGTGCTGTGGGCACTGACAACTGTATACGCTGAAATCCCTGTGTTTACAAACACCATGATGACGCCCCGGTATAGCACAGCACGGATGGCTGGGCATCTTTCGGGAAGAGAGGCTAAGTGCGGGTGCTGTAATACGAATGAACGTGTAAGGCAGCGCACGACTATTGAGCGGCAATTACGGACACCGTCTTCTTTCCTGCATCCCATTAAAGGGGTCATGAACCACTTTTCCAAGTAATGATCTAATGGCCTCAGTATCGGAGTGTACTGCCTCCCGAATCGATTGCCGCAAAAATTTCTCGAATCCGTCAAGAATCAGCGGAGTTACGGGGGTTTGGCGCACGCTCCCAGCGCTTTCTCTCTTTTCTCGTGCCGGCGAGCGCACTGGAAGCTAGACAGGGAGGGATGGCATGGGGGAAAGAAGTTACGCCAGCGCGCGTCATGAAACGCGATCGCTCTCCCGCTGTGATTCGCTTGCGCGAGTGCGGCTACCGTGTACTGAGGAGTGCGGCGCCGGCAAGTGGCGGCACGCCGCGGCAAGAAGCGCATCTGATCCGAACGCCGCTCTCGATTTACGTCGGCTATCGGCCAATAAGCATGCTATGTCTCTTACTACGTACAGCGGACAGACGCCCCGCCCACCGACGAGAGTGAGAACCGGCCTCTGTTTGAAAAGAGGGTGCCTGGGGAAACGGCAACTTCGCGCTCCGCTTGTGGCCATTACGCGGCGCGCACGACTGTAATATTTGGCAGAGCAGTTCATAGCCGTGTCAGCTTTCCGCAGGATGTGTTTTTTCAATCAGCCCAAGGGGTGCTTCATGACCCCTTTAAGGGGTCGTTCTTATTCATTATATGCATATATAGTGGCGCTGTCTGAAGCACCGCGACTGCTCTTATTGCCCGAGCAAGTCTATCGTAGCGCGCACCATTAAGGTGCGCGCTACGATAGACGGAATCTGCACGTGGTTCTGACACACCGGCGCGTAGGAACGGCTCCGCTAATGGCAGTGCGGGAGCCAGTACACGATGAACACGTAGCTGTCTTCATCAATACTGATGACGTGGTTTTATGGGTGCTGGACCATTTTAAAGCAAGGCTTGTCTGATTTCTATCATACTTCTGTGATCACAATCGCGCACTGTGTTTAGTGTCGCCCATTGTATGAATCAAAAGCAGTAATTTCTCCACTCAGTGTAAACTACGCAATTTACTCGCAGTTTAAGCCGCCACACTGCCCTAACTCCTTAGCACTTGGTTTTGAGTTATGTTCCCTGCTACTGCGGCCTGCTTTCGAATTTGAGCGAAATGTGAAGCTTTAAGATTACTAATTTTTTGGCGATTCATTAAAGTACGAGACAGCCAAAATAATCATATCTCCTCTGTTACATTTTAACAGATGATGTGCGGCTTCGCTACGTTGAGGCGAACTAATCAAGCATAAGAATATACAACAATAGAAAAAATCCCCTATTGCTACTGTAAATTGCCGCCATATTTGCAGGTTTAACATTTCACGTGATAAAATGACGTGCAATAAAATATCACAAAGAGGCGGGCACTTTAAGATTCCAAGAATCAGGCAATGCATACTCACGCCAGCTTAGGCGCAAGGAACACCATGAAGGGGGCGATCTCCCATTGAGTCACTTGCCAGGCACAAACGCAGCACCCCAACAGCCCGACAAAGGCGAACGCTCCGATCGCCATGGGCCTGCGGCTGCAAAATGAGTTCAAATCGCAGAGTGTTGTTTACTGTGGCATGAGTGCATCGAGTATCCCTTGCGGCATGGCTGACGGCATATACAGTTAATATTATCAGACGCTGGAATAGGTCGTGTACTTGAGAATTATCAATGTTATAAGGGAATAAATTACTTTCGACTAACTCTTATACTAGGTATAATCCACGGGATCAAGTGGACATACTCATACGAACAAACCGAGAGGTTTCAAAGCTAATGCCATGCCGCCAACCCCCCGCCCCCTCTCCAAGAAAACGAAAGTGCAAAAGATGTGCGCCACGTGCTGCTAGTCCACTCAGATAAAACGCTGGCCTTTGGAGAAAACCGCCCACACAGGCTGCAATGGAACGCGAAACAAATTAAGATCAGAATAGGACCGCTGTCCTTGCCCCATGGTCTTATTTAATGCAATTTGGTTCGGATCTCGTTAGGCCGTAATTAGTACGAACCAACTAACCCAGCAACAACTAGAGATCCTTTACAATGTCTCACATGCTAGGACCACCTCATGCTAGGACCTCCTCGGCGTTCTGCCCCTGCTACTGATGTCAGTGATCGGCGTGAACGCGAGGCCATCACTGAGCAATGGTCAATCGCGCTTACAACTTTCCTAACGTAAATTATTAATACGAAGACTGAATAACAAATAGAAGAAAGAACGTAATGCACTGCGCCTGCCGAAGAAAGATTTAGCATAATAAACGGTACAATAGGTACTTTTAGTTTCGCATGTGCATAGGCATATATATAGACTGCGCGAAATCTCTGTGCGCGTCACGCACCATGCGCAAAGAACACTTATAATTTCACGTATGCGAAGGTCTATGCATAGAGGCCTCAGATATATGCAGCGTTTGCTTCAGTATGTCAATTCGCGTCATAGGTCAGCGGTTGCGTACTTTGTCACAGCCAAATTTTTCTATTTTCCTAAGGCGAACTGAAGTGAGAGCAAGGCTTTTTTTTTTTTTTTCAATGGACTTAGTGTCTGTATATCGGGCGGTCGTTGCGTTGTTTCGACCTGTAATAAAATTCGCGGCGTTTTTCGTGATCGTTGTTACCTATCAGCACTCTTGAGGAACGACATCGATGTCATCCGTTCAGGGATTAACAGTAAGCGACACTTGCCCACAACTATTGTTTAGATGGTCGCAACAAATGAACAGCAGTTAATTTCGAGGTACTGCTGAGTAGCAACTGACCACACTGCGTTCCGAGGAGTGTCCTAACTTAAAGTTAACGTTCCTCTCAATGTATCATATCTACGACAGCGTAATTGTCATATGTCACATAATAAGAAGAAAAATTACCTCGCCGGCAGATAAAACCTCAAGAAAACTTAAAAAGAAATACTGGGAGGGGGACAATGACTGTCATGTCAAAGATGAATAGCCTCGAAATATCACCCACCGCATATTTTGCAGAATTTCATTTATCGTACGGGTTAATCACAGGCAAGCTGTCATTTAGAGAACACATTAAAGCGGGCTTACTTCTTGAGCAGCAGGAACAGGGGAACACCCACAACGAAGAACTGGTAGTCCATGGACAGGTACCACACGTGTGGAAGCACAGTCTGCAATGAAAATACAGAAGGAACCTCTCGGTAAAAATAGTGTGTTTAGCTACATGTATGCGTGTTAATTTTTTTTGTCCTGTCGAATAAGCTGTCGAACAAGAGCCCAGCTTTCCATTCGTGCTACTCATTTTTTTCACCACTGGGGGCGGTAGTGTGGAATGAGACCGCATAATTCGAAGGAAGCTTCTAGCTCGATGCGGCTAAAGGCGTGAATTACGGCGGGAATATAACATAAAACAATCATTTTTTGCTGTCACGCCTGTACTTGCATGAGGCAGCAGAAATGACACGGCATTTTGGTGTTCTTATCTTCGAGCTTGAATATCCAAACCTTCTATAATCGCAGACAACTTAAGAAGTCCGGATAGGCATCGCCCCATAATACTGAAGTGCGGCAGCCGCTCGCCTCCGCGACTAAAGAAACAGTCCCACTCACGCACTCGTGAATGTTCTCCGAATGCGGGATCACCGGCAGTTGGACTCATGACGTCAGTGTGCAGTGCGCGCCCATTTGCGCCGGCTTGTGTGCATGCGCCTTTGAGGAGTAAATGCCGCACGCTTCTAAAGTTGTATCCGACTAAATATATTGAACCGCTTGAGGTTCCTGGTGACCGCCTTCGTATGCAAGCTGAAGACGAGCTCGCTTGGAATTCTCCGGCTCCTAAAGTGTCTACGTGTCTAACGTATCCATTTGTAATTATTCTTGTTAACGCTGATTATAAGGACGGTCATGAACATCAAACGTTCATCTTTCTTTCTTTTTGGTAGGAGTAACAATGTAGCTCCAGACAATAACTGTGCACGCGTTTTGTGCATGTACTATTTGGATAATAATAAGGCTGAAAGCCTCGAATGCAACCGAAACAGAGTGAAAGCTGTTCATATCAACTTATTTCGTCATACTTAGAACAAGCAATTTACCTTGAGTCCCACATAGTAAAAGTTTCGGACTTGGAGCAGCCAATGCCACCAGTGGGTGTTCACTTCGTAGTCCATTTTTTCAAAGAAGTTCTTGGCGGCCGGGCCGGTCAGGATTAGCGGCAACAAATATATGCACATCACCACGAAGAATAGGGGAATAGTGGTCCTGTTGAAAAAAAAATCTGTTTTAAAATGGCATTCTTTCCCATGGCGAAAGAATGATTCGCATATCCTTACAATACATGCACAGATAAGGAGTATACTTCGTAATGTTTTTGCACGCAATAGACTGATACTAAGCGCAAGCGGGGACGTGATGATAAGATAAAACGGTCATCCGAGCACAACACACCTAATTCAGGAAGCTTCAGGAATTATTGCCCGTATTTATTGCCTTCCCACAGACGTTTTCTTTCTGACATTTTTTGGCATCCATTATGTCACGTGTACCATTTTCTCCTTTCCAGTCGGTGCTGTGCCCTGCCATAAAAAGAAGCGATGTTACAGCCTTCTCGACACTTCCTTGCCCTCAAGTCACGAAGAGTGATGAAGTGCCTGGGTCGCACTTCATCCCCCTTCAAATCAGTAGCCAAGGTTGGCAAATACACATTTGAAGTAGTCGAGTGCCGTAATTATAACCGAATTTAGTACTCTGCTTGACATTCTCCAAGGGACGCGTCGACGCCGGTTTTACACGAATTATCACAAGGTTAATACCAGCTCATGACAAGTTTGTGACAGAAAGCACAATAATGATACACTGCAAATATCTCCTTGACTCTGGCATGAAGTAACGAAGCACTATAGCTTTTTTACGGTGCTTTTTTCTTTTACGCTTCTATCATGAAGTGAGAAAACGAATCTAAGTGACTCTGTTTGGTGCACCCTGCCGGAATCAAAGTGGGAGAGACAGATAGAGACCAACGTACCTCACAAGCCTTCGAACAAGGGCGAAAACGAACACCCTCAAACCATTCTTGTTTTGTTTGTCGATGACTAGACACATCAGGAACCCGCTGAAACAAAAATAAGCACGTCAAGATAAGCGTGTATCTTTCAGAGAACTGTGGAAGTATCAAAGAAGAATTCTAAAGCAAGTTATCGTATAAGGGTTCCTAATGTATGGTTTAGTCGTTCAAGAGAAATAACCGCCCCATCGTTTTACGTCACGCTACATGGTTCTTATTTCCGGCATAATATCGTTTTTTCGATGTCAGCATTGATTGGACATCACACGTAGACAATATACGTGAAGTAATTTTTCTTTGTTTTTTTTTTGTAATCACAGGTGGCGCTGTCACAGCTGTCGACAAGAGACTTCGTCATGTGATTATATTCGCAATGGTAAGGTGTCGGAGCAATCTTTGCTGACGGCGTTCAACCAGATATCGTTAGTTAAAACAATCAAGAGTCCTAACTATAGGTATAAACCATCGTTCTCAGAAGAATGGCCTACGGAGCCTCTGTTCGGGTGCTTGCATTTTTCTACTCATTTCCGTTCAGTATTCAGATGTTCTGCAGTTGTTGCAGACATATGAACATGCTGACATTGTGACTCGCACAAGCCGTCTGTAACGATATTTTTGTGCCCTTTTTATGACATATTGCGTAATACCAATTATGCTGTCTAATTCACCGCAGCAAAGAGGCGCAGGAACGCAGCCGATGGGGACGCCCCCATTTTTTATGATAAAAGAGGCACACAACGGTACACGCATGATGTGCCAGGGAAATGTTTACGCACCTGATGAAGAAAAACGTGTCGACAAAAACAAATCCAGCCGTCACCAAGATGCTCATCCAGTGCTCACTCAAGATTAGCAGGTTTAATGTGCGAGCTGCAGGAGATGACAAAAAAAAAAACGGTTACACCTCTCAGCTGGAATTACCTTCGAGTAAAATATGACAAGAACGAAAATTTTTTTCCACATCATTGGAAAATCACCCAATCTCGGCACTCAACGGTATGGAAGCCAAATTATAATACGAGGCAAAAAAAAAGCTATTCTCCGCGAATGTATTTTCACGCAGAAACCTCATTTCTAAAAATGCTGCGAAGTGGTGTGGTGACGTGCACTTGTGCAACATCGCGCCTTGCTCTTTCAAGGAACCAAGCACTGTAGGTTTGTAAAACTTGCTGCTCTCTAACGAGAGCACACCGACCGCCATGACAGATGTGTGAAACAATTTTACAGCGAAACTGTATATTGCTAATTTATGGTGGATCGCGTCGGTAACAAAAAAGAAAAAAAACAAACCCGCGTGCAGCAACTTTCTGTGCCTCTCGCCCCTCGTGGATCCCAGCACTTGCATTTGCAGCATTTGCATTTGCATGAGGCTTCAGAAGCCAATGACAGTGATGTTAGTCGGGCGGCTCCATTTGCGTAATTTTACTTTACGTTGTTTTATAGTTATTGCGTTGTCTAACATTGTCATTTTTAGCAACGCTTGATCTATTGTGCAACGCCTCCATAATTCTTTTACAAGGTTCTGGATTACGGAAAGGAAAACCTTCTATAATTCACGGTACTGCGTTGAATTGTCGTGCTTTCCTGTATCATCGTTGAACATTTTTTGTTAACTGGTGTACAAACGAATACGTAAGTAAAAATACGTATCGTAAGCTTTCTAATTTCTTTTGTACAACAGCTATCAGCAGTCATTACATGGGATGTTTACTCGTGTCGTTTTAAGCGTTTTAGACAACCTTCCAATGACAACTATCATGTAAGAGAAAAGGAGTACCCGGCAGCACAAATACGCACCAACCTCTCCTTGAACACACTTAATAAAGAAAAAAAGAAAAGAAAAGCCAACACAATGGTATACTAACACCACGAGTCGGACATGATACCGTAGCTGTGGCCAAGGACAATGGACACCAAACTGAAGAAACGCAGTCCATGAATAAAGCCTAGATCAAAGTCACCGGCATTCCTTTGGCGCGTGACGGCAATGATAGCACGGGTGTTGTGCAGCGCTGAGAAGGAGGTGAGACACTTCAGCCATGTGCCTAGAAAACAACAACACGTACTTAAACATTTGTATATAATACTGAACACTTCATGTAAATAACGATGGCACATTTTTGGTGAGATGCGGCGATCGCTGCCGCTGAATGTGCACCACTGAATATGGTGCTTTAATAAGCCTACATACTGGCTCGCTAAGTCACCGCTGCTGCACAAGAAGCTTCTACTTAAAGATACATAAATTGGAGGTTGGTTACTTGTGATGCCACTTAAACGACGGATTAACATGTGCATGGCTGATTAGATATTCTGTCTTACTCAATCTGCGGATTCCTGCCTCTTATCTCTTGTTAATTTTTTTTTTACTCTTTGCGTACATCTTTCTGTCGTTTACAGTAAACTTGAGTTGCTAAGGGCGCGTCGTTCTGTTTTATTCCCGAATACCTGTTGTCGTTTTTTTCCGCTCTGCATTTCATAACAGACATCTATGTCACAATAAAAACTGGCGGGAAAAATAGCATCTATAAGGGAAGCAGCATTTCGACTGTAGCGTGTGATGAGCTGCTGTTACACGGATTTTAATTAAAGATATAATATTCGAGACACAGGAACAGGACAAAGTGGACCACGTCTATTTTTCTTTGTGTTTACGAGAAAGATATACGATTTATATCTATAATTACTTGTGCATGCCACGTATAAGGATCTGTTCGAACAGATCCATGTCCATTGTAAGTAAAACAAGCGCTCTGAACGATCCAGTTATCAAGGTTGTACCTCAGGTACTGAGCCATCACTTTAATCGATGGAGATATAGCACTATAATGGTCTCATTTTCTGACTGCGCTACACGTAAATAAAAGAAGGAAAAGGCACGTCGGATTACCCAGCCTTCTCATATTAAAGATCATCTGTGTGTATGGCACTGGTTGGAGCAATTTCGGTCGATCACATGACCACCACAGTAAAGATCACTTTGATCTTTCAGCGCATATTGCCCTGAAGTTAACTTCAATTAACCTAACTTTCGATTCAATTGTGAAGACACATAATATAGATGAATGAAACGAATAAGGTCGGTTTCAGTACGTACAGTCTTCAGTCTTCTAAGTATACCTTGCTCTATAGAGCCGTGTATACTTTATAAAGTCATGTATACTTAGAAGAAATGCATTAGAAATTCTACCGCATGCTCTAGCGAGGCAGTGAGAGACACAGTGTGTTCGTTACAAACTTACTCTGGCCACCCTTCTCAGTCTTTTTTCTAGATGCGACGTAGATTTCGACGACAGTTCCAGCTCCAACGAGGACTCCAATGACAGCCAAGAAGGATCTTAGTAATGAAAATGAGGATGTGTTAGCACTGATCATGGAGTTCCCTGCTGAATGTGTTTTTTTAGCTTGAAATGACCACGATGCGACAAGCTCACTACAACCAAATCTGCTCTCGGCTGTAAACCTCCACTCAACATTACAAAGTAACATTTATGATAAGAACACGAATCCGTGAAGCGTAGATTGTTCTCCATGTAGAGCTCGTAGTTGCAAGCATACACGTTAGTACTTTCATGTATATTCAAATCACTGACGGAAAAATAAATGCGAATTACGCAGAATCATCAAAATTGGCTATAAACAGGTGTGGGAATTCCAGTGCGCGTTACCGTGATTAACATCACCTATATGGCTCTGAAAAAGGTCAACATTCGACTGCTGACCCGAAGGTCGCGGGATCGAATCCGGGCCGCGGCGGCTGCATTTTCGATGGAGGCGAAAATGTTTGAGACCCGTGTACTTAGATTTAGGTGCACGTTAAAGAACCCCAGGTGTTCGAAATTTCCGGAGCCCTCCACTACGGCGTCTCTCATAATCATAGCTTGGTTTTGGGACGTTAAACCCCAGATATTATTATTCAGGTCAACATTAATAGCATGTACACTTCTTATCATATCTGCTGCAGCTGCTCAGTGTTAAAAAAATGTCCATTGCTGATTAAAATAAAAGTCATTAATTCATAAATGTTGTGGAGCAGAATATATACGTTCTTAATTGTATAAGTCATGTATAGCTGATACTCACATTATCGCGATCTGGCCAGGGGTCATCACCATGTCGTCGATCGTTGCGCAGCTTTCTACTTCAATTCGAAGCATTTTGGGCCTCACTGCAGTCAGTTAGTTTGGGAAGAATGTGAAAATATATATATGAAAATGAACAACGTTTTTTTTGTGATTACTGGTATTAAATAGAGAAATAGAGAAGGTAAATTCTGGATTAAATAGAGAAAAAAATATGTATTTGTTTTGGAGCCTCATCGTTGCCAATATCCGCATCTGTCCACGCTTCTGCACAAAATTCTTAAGTGCAACGCCTGGTTTTCAGCACTCTATGTGACGATCGATCAATGAAAACAGTAGCAACTGCAATTAGCAAGTGTCACGGTAGTAATGTGGCTACCTGGAGTTACTAAATAGGTATATTAAATGTTGTGGCAAGCATTTACTACCTCAAAATAATGTGCCACTACTATTTTTAAAGAGTGATAGCTTCGCAAACTACATTAAGCAAAATATAAGCGAGTACAACTGCAATGCAGCATTCATTTGAACGTGAAACACATGGGCGAAGTAACATGGCAAACGCCTATGACAACCAGAAAAAAGAATTCATTCAACGAAGGGTAACTACGTTTGGAGAAAGTCTAAGCGAAAGTGCCAAATGGCTTCAAAATTTCTATGCGAACCAAAAATAAAAATTAGGTTATTGCGCTTGGAAACTGGACGGCGAACTATAAGAGACAGTATATGAAGAGAAGTGTTCCGGATTATAGTTTCGATCACGGGGAACACCTGCAGCCTATGCTTACATCTCGGTAGATACGGGTCGATAAGGTTCCTTATTTGCTTCCTCTTCAGAAATACAAGACGTTGATCAACCTTGCATTTTTCAAGAAAGAGAGTACTATGAATGATATGTCTGTTTTTGTAGTTGCTCCCTGTGTACAACGAGGTCCTCCCCAACTATTGTACTCTAAAGTTTATATGTATATAACAAAAACGGTTACTTGTGTAGACTCTGTACGTTAACTTTCTTTGTAGCGAACCGCTCTACTTGACTGTCTACCGGTGCTGTAGTAGCAAGCCGGAGTGAACTGCATCACGCAGTGACGTATTGATGGGTCAGCCGCTTTGGAAGGACTCCCGCTTGCTATGTCACGTAGGTAGAATGGATAAAGAGAGACCTTTATAATTAGTAACATGGCAATTATAATAGCCTACGTGTCTTGCGGTTTCTTCCAATTTCTTCTCACGCTCATTTCACGTTTTTTTCTGCCCCGTTTCGCTCTCGTATTAAAAAAAACTCTCATAACTCGCTTACTATACAAAACACGAAGCAGTAGCCAATGCCTACTCCGTGCCGCTCACGCCTCTTCTCGTACGCACAGATAAACGAAATGTCATCGATGTCGCGCGAGATTCTTATCCAGCGTCAACGTAAGTGGTACTCTGAAGATAGTGAAAACTGTACAAAATTCCGAAGGCCGTTTGACGGCCAACTCAAATAGTTTTTTGTTGAGATTTTGGTTAAAATGAGAGCTACAGTAACGATTCTTGTTATTTCCATCCTTCTTCCGTTCTTTCTTCATTTATTCTTGCTGAATTTTATTATATATACACCACTGCAGATAGAGGCAACTTTTTTACTTCAAGCCTAAATAAGAGTGCCGGAATTGATTCCTATTTGACCCGTCATCCTGAGCTCCGGCTCCGGTTTGAGTGTCTCTGCATTTCTTTTAATTTACCTACCATCCCCGGTCCATTCCTTCGCGCAACTCCTTTTTTTGGAAATCAGACTCTTCTTGTATTACCACGTTTTCATCACCGAGCAATCATTTATTACATAATTCTGTGCTTCGTGCCTTCCCTGTTGTAGACCTCAGCGTCGATTGTCAGCTTGCCATTTCTTTATAGTTAGGTGAAGAGCCACTGATGTCTTTTCCTTCAAGAAGATTCCGGCCCTTCTGCCCGCATCATCCATCGCTCTGCCCTGCTCTCAAACGGTTCATATTCTCTGTACAGCATTTGTCCTGGCATTAACCACGAATGGTTTACTTTAATAGAGCAAGAAAAAAACCTTTGTAAATTGATTCGTGTATCTTCCTAAATTGAAATGCTTGTTCTTGCCTGCATCGATGATGGCCTGCAGGTCTTGTTTGTTGCAGTCGTCGGTGATGCAGACGCCAAGGCGTGTCACGGGGACTTCGTCAATAAAAAAGTAATCCGTGTATTGCTTAATCTGGAAGTAGAAGGAAAAAGTGATTTTGTGCAGAGGTCCACGTAAAAAGAATTAATGCATAAAGCTGGCATTCATGCTACTGCCATTTGGTTAGGTGGGGCCACAAAAACGCCCCATTGCATCCGAAGAAACGCAATGGTTCGTTATGAACCATTACGACAATCACTTTGGCCACCTCGAACAGCCATATCCCGTTACTGAACCAATTATGTGAATCTGGCTTGACGTAAGAGTTACGTGGAAATGCCCCGAGCAACGGCGGACCGCGAAAGGCAAACATAAAAAAAATACATAATTTACTGCCTTGAAAAGACATGTTTTTAAGTGCCGCGTTTTGTAAATAGATAGGCCAGGGGCATTACGCAGTCAGCGTCACACTTAAAACGCTTGAGAAGAACACGGAAAACCTACGACCGATGTGGGGCGTGGGACGGTGTTTGCGTAGCTATGCACCGAACGTTTTTTTTCTTTTCCGTTAAACTCACGAAACACTATGGGATTATGTTACGCCGCTTGCGTACATGCGGTGATTCTGTGAGGAACACCAGTTCGGGAATTCTTTTAAGGGGGTCTATATAGAATATGGCCAGGGGCGTAGCCAAGGGGGGGGGGTTGGGGGGGGTTCAAACTCCCCCCCCCCCCCCGAAATTTTTCAGTTTTGCTTGCGTATATATACACGCACACATACAAACGCACGCACGAACATACATGAAGTATGGTTGAACCCCCCCCCCCCCCCCCGAAAAAAATTTCTGGCTACGCCCCTGAATATGGCGGTGCAAGCACTCGAAAGCCACACGATAAATTGAAAAGCCCCGTTTATCTGTGTCGACAGTCGGATAATTCGTGTGACTATAAACATGTAGCACTTCTTCAAAACATGCTAATGTAACGTCATTAAAACAGTGTATTATGCTGTCTCGCATTCTTTTATTGCTTTTTTTTACGGTGCGTTTTTGTTCCCCTTAAACGCAATGCGTCCGTGTGTAAGTGAGAAAAACCGTTCGTCGATTTACTGGAAGCTATTACACGCCATATACACTGTACTAAGCAATGCGTTCCGATTGATGGAATGCTTACCAGTGGGTGCAGCACGTCAAGCGACGCGAGACGCTGTTTGAGGGCGCGGTTCTGTTTGAGATGGAATAGCACGCTGCAGTATTGGCCGTGAGTCACTTGTATACCGTAGCTGTCGTGCACTACGGTTTCTAGACACTCGTCGAATGCGCCCAGATCAGCCTTGGTGGCCTGCAGCAGCCCCGATGGATACTTTCCAGATGCGTCGAACACTGCAAGATGAAGAAAACAAAAACTCCATTGTTGCGTGGAGAGAAGGGGCCTCTGCAACCAAGTGTGAGAAAAGCAGAGGAGGAAAACATAAAAGCAAGAAAACAATTCAGGCGAGCTCTTCCGTGGTGCCGCAGTGCATTTGCACTCGCCGTCTGCTGCTTCCACTGTTGCGATGCTATTTCTTAAAGTGTGGGCGTCGAGGATTGACGCAGCGGTTTTATTTCTAAAATGGGCAGAATTAAACATGCGTCTTCCAGACTACTTTGTGGCAGGCGTCGATATTTGGCGACAAGACCCGCGGTTTCAAAACAAGTATGCGTACACCTATAGTGCCACGTGAATTAAAATATCCTTCCTAATAAGCGGAGATCTGTGGTCACTTGAGATGACAAAGGAAGTAAACCAAACAGAGCTGGTATGGTTACAGCGGTGCTGACACGAATAACCAGTCTTTTCTCAATTGCAGTTATCGCCCTGACGAGACCACAATGACGCCCTGTGTTAGTACTCGTAAATGAACCCTCGCACTGCCTTAACAATGCTGAAATAGTCAAATCATTCTCGCTCATCTTAAGGAACTGATGAAGGCGTACCAAAAGTGCCGCAATAGCCCGTCGCAGAAACTTGTGCTAGAGATGCGTCTAACAGCAGTTATTGGTCGACAGGGCGTGAAAACATATGAAGGCGTAGTCGAAATACTATATTCATTCAGTTATACTAGTACCGAGGTAATTGGGGCATTCGGCGATAGAAGTTGTCATGCGGAGCACCTTGCTGAAGGCAGCAATTGAATTTGCCACTTTCTTCGCAGTACTACACATTTAAAGATTTCTTTATCTGAGGAGTAGTGCGGACCAACTAGCTTCCGCCACTCCCCACTTAAATGCTGGTAAGATTGCCGTCATGGACGCAGTGCACTATTATTATCGCCACAACTATCGTTCAACTGTGTGTCTTGCCAACATCAGCCCTTACATTTATGAAGGTAAGCACATTTTGCACACTAAATCACATATTTAAAGACAAGTGGCCGCCGCGGTGGCCCAGTGATTACGGTGCTCGGCTGCTGACCTCAAAGACGTGGGTTCGATCCCAGTCGCGGCGGTCGTATTTTGATGGAGACGAAATACCAGAGACCCATGTACTGTGCTGTGCAAGTACACCTTAAAGAACACCAGGTGGCCAAATTATCTGGAGCCTTCAACTACGGCGTCACACATAGCCTGAATTACTTTGGGACTTTAAAGCCCGTAAATGAACTTGTTGCAGTCAGCAGCCCGTTTCCTTCATCCTTTGAAGAGTAGACCCTTATAGCCTGAGAGTTGAGCCAATATCTATTCAAATGTTCTTACTGTAAAAAAATAGGTGGGAACGGCTGTCGAGCCACGCAGTTTACAAGGCATATTATGGACAGTATTTGGCGACGATACCACAGTAGAACGTAGGGGCATTATTATTCGTGCCCAATTGAAATTCAGTACGCTGGAACGCCAGGAATGTATGTACATCCTGCAGTTGTTATAGAAGAATTCAGTATTTTTTTTTTTTCTGGATGTTATCTGATATGTTCCGGATTTAATGAACGGCACCCAAGAAAAGTGTTCTGCTACACGACAGCAAGGAAAGTGGAAGCTTGTTGCGAGCTGCCTAGATTGATGCAACGTTTACGAATCGCTAGCTTAGTGCATACACGTGAAAACAATAAATAATCGTGGTATCGGCGCGCAGGGACAGTCGGGTCATGAATCACTGCCATGCAGGAAAAACCAAAAGGCTTGGGGCAGAACGCCCTCATCGCTTTACCGCTCGAATTTTGATGAACGGCGATCAGGGGCAAACAGCCGTGGCACGTCCACCGTAAAATGCCGGTGTTCTGAGTGGTTTATCCTTTGTGCTGCAGGGCATAACACGTTGTCGCAAAGCGAACAAACATGTAATCCCAACCGTTTGTGCTGGCCCTTCTTATCTCTCATCAATTCTCAGTGATTGTGGTTAAAGGCTAGGAAAGACCCTTATTTCTACAACCCATCAAAGAGCACGGCTCAGCGTCGTGAGGGCAAGGAGAGTGGAAGACAGAAGACAGCGGAAAGGAGAAGCCACTTTCTCGAGACGAGTACCGACGCAACCGAGCGCCAGGTCGTGGTACCCCTCTCCCCTTGAGAAAAAAAAAAAAACCGGTGGGTGACCGGCGGCACTGGGAATCCAACCCAATAGATACATAGAGGTGCAGCGCTAAAGGAAAGATAAACTCTGAATTCTAGCATTGAGAGAGGAAGTGCGGTTCACCCACGGTCAGCAACATTTTTCTTGGAATGTTCACACTGAATCGCCGACGGGAGAAAGAAAACACGAGAGAGGAACGAATCGTGCGCATAGTATGAAGCGCCTGAAGCATCGACCCTGTTGAGCCCGTCGAGGTTCAATCCGTCTTTGTCAAAACTATGGAGCAAGCGCGTTCCTATCGCCATTCGTAGGGATGGTGACAGTGAAGGTCAGTGGCGCACAGTTAATGTCGCGATGAAGAAAGAAGTCAATGAGGACGCATGTAACAGAACGACGCGAGCTCCCGCAGTATACGGGACAACAGATGCGGTCATTCTTTTTGGATGAAGCACCGAGAAGGAGCCGGTTATGGAGCAACGCATAAACGCACTTCGGAAACACCCCGGACGCTCGTTCCAAGTACTTCGTCTAACGATGCACGCGCGCTGTCGACGCACGATATAAAAGAACTACGACTCTTAGAGTGAACGAACGGGGAGGGGCAGCATTCATGAGGAAAGTTACGTTAATGCTCCCACGTTTACACGACGAAAGCGGCTGACGCTGACACTTAACCAAGCGATATGAAGAATTTTACAAAGGCTCCTGGTGTTGTGAAGACTTAAGCACCTTATATTATCGACGTTAGTAACAAACTTGGTGCGGGTGTGGCACAAGCATTTTGCTCCGTTAAGACCGTTATAATACGCCCTGCTGCAACGGCTGAACGCCGGCCGAAGGGAGGGTAGTTGGGATTATTTGGTGTAAACGCTCATATAATGAAAACGTCAAAAATCATGAAGCGTGTAATGAAATAGATGCGAATGGGTTCTGTCGTGTTTTTCTCTTTCTTTTTCGGAAGAAATGATCGAATACTACAACTCTTCACTGGACCTGCCGCAACTGTCTTTTGTGCTGATGTGTTCTTTTTCTGCTAAAAAGAAGCATCAGTTGTCGAAACTTGTTTACTGTATAATGCAACCATAAACTCGATTTACATTGATTATAGGTGTAACAACCACATGCAGTGTTTTGGGAAGGTCGGTAAAGGCTTTGAGGTGGCCTCGAATAAATTTAAGCACTGCTGCTGTACATTATCATCAGAGCAAAGTGTTACAGTGGAGTGTAGAAAAAATCCAACGGAGTAGTCAGCTCTGTGATGCAAGCGTTTCGTAGCAGTGACGTAGATGTTGGTGCCTTGTTTCTGAAAGTATTTGGAAGCATTAAGTTGCAAACTTACATCGCCGTAACAATGTTAATCATTCATTGAGCATGTGCAGGTAAAGTTTTTATAAGCCTATAGTTTTCTAGATGGGAAGTGAGGGAAACCTAGATGGGAAGTGAGAGAAACGTACAAGGTTCCATAGGGTAGGTATGATAATTTACTTTTGTGTAATTTCCGCACAGCCAGGATCGTAGAGATAAAAATATGGCTGTAACAGGCTATTATGGCTTTTTTCTCTCTGTGTGTGTGCGTGTGCGTGTGTGTGTGTGTGTGTGTGTGTGTGTGTGTGTGTGTGTGTGTGTGTGTGTGTGTGTGTGTGTGTGTGTGTGTGTGTGTGTGTGTGTGTGTGTGTGTGTGTGTGTGTGTGTGTGTGTGTGTGTGTGTGTGTGTGTGAAAGAGAGAGAGAGAGAGAGAGTCCTCAGAGAATGAAAACAGCGCTTTAGTTTACCTTGCTATGAGTTGGCGATCCTCTGTAGAGATTCCGACGCTTCAGCATTAATGAGTGTGCGAGTGAACGACCGCTTCATCACGTCGTAGATGAGAAGAGAGAAACTACGGTGTTCCATAGCGTTGTACGTGAATATATATTGTTGGCCACTTTCATTAACTCTTCGGAAAATAGTCTCAAAATTAGGCACTTAAATTAGGCAATTAAAATTAAAATTGCCACGTTGTTCAACCCGGACTGATGTGACAGACGGCAGAGAAGCGATGGTCGTCTCTCCTATCGCGATAGGAGGCCCAACTCCTAACTGAATCAAACCCTTTGCAAAAAATTGTTCATCCAGTAGCAAATTCCGGACTTTGCCGGCCTTCGTATTTGAAACGGATCCAGCACTTTTTGTGTCTCGCTTTTTTTGTAACTAAATGTGGTGGTACATCCATTTACGTAGCTGTCATAGGAAAATAAGTTATAGCTTATGCCATGGGTTTTCTATACAGTCAGAATATGCACAGAAAGCATAAGGTTCGCGTTTGCAACGACGAGATATTGGTCGAAAACATGGACAGGCTGCTCGCGTCGAGTGCGACGCAATAAGGAACGTAGGCGAACGAAAATTGGCACAATGCTTTGAGAGGCCACAAAAACCGAAGACTAAACCTATTAAGGAGAGGCAGAATTGGGCAATTATGAAAGTGAACAGCTCCGTGCAGGTTGATGAATTGAGCGACTAATTTCTCGCCGGAGCCTCCATCTACGGCTCGGCTTCAATATAGAATTTCCAAACGTTAACCAATCATTACCACGTTTTCTGTTACCCAATATTTGAGAAAGTTGCATTAAAATATATGTCGAAGCGGAGTTGCCTAAGAAATTGATTTTTTTTTTTTTCAGCTATAGCTAGCCCTTGTGTTGCCAGGTAGCGTAGGTTAACTTGTGCAGTGCTGACCGTCGAGATAGTTGCGATCAGCTTAGCGGTAAGCTGGTCACCTGACGACACACGAATGTGTCTGCGTCGCTGGATGAATTCTGAGTAACCGGAAATGGTAGTGTCTAAAAGGGCAATTTATAAAGGGTCATCTGAAACAATTAATCACTGTGAATAAATATAAATTGATTGTCCTTCAACACAAGACACTTCTCCCACGATAAAAGCTGAGGCACTCAAGTGTGACCGCTCTGTGTGCGTGCTAAATTACAAATTGGGGGCATCGTGGCAAATAAAGGATTTTCTGCAAACTTAGTGCTCATACTGCTGACCTGCTTCGTGAACTGCACGTGGCCTCGCTCGGCTTGCCTCCTATGCTTGACGGCCGCCACAAGTAGCGCGATGTTAACTTGCTTGATTAAGTTAGGGGAGCGGAGGCATTGTTAGCGATCACACTGTCTTGAATATAAGAGCACTTTTGCCATGAAAGCACGCTTGTATTCAATGACAGCGCAGAGCGCTTCTTCGACGCATGTAGAAGTAACAAAGAGAAACCACAAGCCCTAAGACCGAAACAAGGTGTTTTTAAATGTCATAAAAACGAACTCCAACAAAGAGATTTGCCGTGAGCATGAGGAGAAATGTTTCAATTTAAGATATTACATCATTTTCAAAAGTGCTTTAAGTCTTAAAAACTACGTCGCGACGAAATTATAGTGTAAGCTCTTGCTCGTAACAGGGGCATAGTTTGCGAAAACATCATCAGGGATAAAGGATTTTTTTGCATCTGTATGCCTGAAAATGTTTTCTTGAAACCAGCGAGATTTCAGAATACCGTAATAATTGTTGTGCTGGCACAGGTGTGACTTATATAATAAAATCTGGTGTTGATCCACGGCTACAAACTCGACTTACTACTTACTAACAACGAAAATGTTGCGGCACCGTTCTGAATGTCACTGAACGCAGTAGTCACTATGCGAAGATTTATCTTTTATAACTTTGATGGTTAGCTCAAGTACAAAAGCACCTGCTCTCCATCAAATGACATCGTGCATCGCGCCAACATCATCGCTTTTGATGCTGCTTCATCTCCACGAGGATGCGTGCGATGCTCATTAACCAGGCGTTAGATATCGTTTTGTTTTGCTCTAGTTGACCACACAGTTTCTAAGATTCTAGCTGCCAAAAAACAAGAGAAAAAAAAGAAAACGTTCTGCCTACTTACATTTCAGTGCCCACGGCTCGAGGTTCTGGAATCCTCGCATCAGCCGGAATAGACCGACGCTGCATTCGGGCCTCACGTCGGCCTCGAGGAGCTTCCTCCTGAGAGACGATGGCATGCTGGCGAACAAGCGGGCCACAGTATCTCGTAGCACCTGTTCGTAGTTGGGTTCATCGTCCGCTGTCGTGGTGGGCGCTGTTGGTGACGTCGAGTCTGGGTCGGTGGTACTTGTATAGTTCTCTACCGGCGAGGCATGTGTCACAAGTGGCAGCAGAACACATGCCACCAAGATAAAAAGGCAAGTCGATGACGGGCCACTGGTGGTTCTCTTCTTCGCAGTCAGAGACGCCATCGCGTGCGGATGTTCAGAAGAATGGACTATGTCGATCCCTCGGAGAAACGCGATCTGAACTTTCTGCAAATGGCCAGCTTACGGGAGCACAACGGCTCGCGTTGCAAAGAAATCGTAGCTAGAACCGGAGGAACCGACGAAGCAACGGGAAGCTATGAGGTCATATGTCACGCCCGTGCTCTCGTACTTAGGAGTTTATGTCGTGAGCAGAGAATAGCTGCAACTACCGAATGTTCGAAATAACGGTGAGTGTGCCGCACGTAACCAGATGCCCGTTAGTGGGCGCCGTGTGATGGGCCCCTAGGATCAAGAGGACTATCACCAAGCAGCGTTTCGTCTTTGGTGGCTTGAGCGCAGGTTGGGGCAAACCAGACAAACGGCTATTTGGCTGTTTCGCGGAACGCGCTCTTTTCGAGCAACTGCCACGTCAAGGTAGCTAAAATTTGGCGACGATGCACGGCTTCCTATAGACGATACTGTGCCCGTAACCGTGATATGAACGAGGAGGCGGCGCGAAGAGCCCGAACACTATGTATGCTGGTATCTGACAAGGGTCGCTGTGCTGAAGACCCCCCCAAAAAAAAAACCTCTGGCCTCAATACTCGCCGCAGTGTGAGCATCTACGCGAGCTGTCGCGAGTCGGTAGAAATGGGCGACTGGCCACGCACCGCTGTCTGTCAGGGACCGATATCCGTAACGGGGCGAGAAGGGTTTGGTGAGAGAGAAAACAGCTTGTGCTTTACGTGTGGGCGTTGCCCGAGGGCTGCGGCTGGTCGTTCTTACGGGGGCAAGCGTTTGACGATGCCCATGACATCACGTCGGCTAGAGTGTACGGTAAATGGCTAGTTTCCTTAGAAGATGCTACTCCCCGGAGCTCAAGGTCGTGTCATCTCGTTCAACGCGCTTTATTTTCTCGACCCGCTCCTTCCCTTCGTTTTTTCTTTCCCCTTTTGTTTTTCATTTCGCCACTGAACCCGTATGTCGCCGATGTGGCAACGTGTGTAGAACAGGCATCAAAGGCTAGTGACTGAAATAATGAACACGAAACGAAAAAAAAAAAGACACATTGCTTCGGCGGTGGTCACTGCTCTTGCTTTTTTTTTTCTTCTAAAAGTTCCCCGTATTACATACGTGGTGTTGGCGATGCGCCTAGCTGTCGCAGCTTGCACTCAGTGTCAAAGCAAGCTATCGACGAAAGAACGTTTGCGGCCAGAATTCGTAAGCACCTAATCCTAGATGGGGGCACAGTGAGAGGATGCGGACTTATCCGTATTGAGTCACTTACAAAGAAAAACTGTCGCCCTCCCCATGTGCGTCACGACGTCGGGCAGGGGAAAGACGCGCATGCGCGTTTCGTATTAATGCGAAAGAACTAAAGAGAAAGGGAAGTGGGGAAGTGAATAGAATCGCGAGCGAAGTGCGCCCAATGTAACCACGAGAATTACATTAAAACATAGATTTCAGAGTGGCTTAATTTGCAGAAAATTATTGTACTTGGGGAAAAAAAGAGTCAATAAAAAGCATTACGTCGGCACCGGCTTCTTGAAAAAATAAAAGCTTTATTACTTCTGCAGTTGCGCACCTAACACCACCAAGCATGTAGAACTATAGAACCACGGAAAAGCAAAAACCGTTTTCTTTTGTTCTGACGTGCATTGGTATACTACCAACACACCGTGCTACAGCTACGTATAAGGTAACTATCCCAAATAATACTAGCGTATCTGGAAATGAAAGAGGCCTACTTAACTGCCAGAAACACTTTTTTTTAATGCGAAGCTTCTCGCTGACACAACGGACAAAAATGAAGTTAGGCGTGGCTGTGAAGCTGACGGCGAAATATGGTCGCATGAATGGGATCATTAAATTGGCAATGGCATCTTAACTAAAAAGTGTTAATTGCCGTATTGACTCGTAAATAAGGCCAGGGCTGATAAACAAAAGATAATCAAGAAGAAGGAAACTCTATACGCTGTCAAACTGTCGGCGTTGGCGTTGACTGAACTTTCGTCCTGCCTATAGCACTTAGACAGGACAGATGGATGATTGTCGGTAAAAAAAACAAACAAAAGAAACCCCGGAGTGCAATATGTTTACAGGCCCTCGGTGCAGTCCAACTTGCGAACGTTGAACAACAAAGCAACCTTCGATGCGGTGAGACAACTTTGATGTTCCAAGGAGTTAATGAATTCTTATCACGAAACTTGGGTGTCTGCGTGATGCGAGTATAGAAAGACGCTTGTTGCACTCATAAACCTCGAAGGACAAAGGAAGGCAACAGCAACCAAAAGTTCCAACATTATTTTTTTTCTGGCGATTATCGTTGCTCACAGTGTTATCGCGCTTAGTGCCTAGACTACAAATGTAACGGCGCGGCGTCGGTGCTTACGAAGCATCGAGTGCTGTCTGTTCTTCTTGACCTTATTCCTCTGCTTTGATTTCTTCAAGTCGCAATTTTTCACTTATGTATACTTGTTACTTCTCACCATCAGCGCCGCCAAAACCATTTGTAATCTAGCTATAACTGCACGTTTAAGGGCATAATGCCATCGAAAAGAGCCCTTGCAGATCTATAATTTCGCCAGTAGCACGTGAACACCGGTATAGGCCATTATAATGCATTTGATCGTATTCAATCTCTATGTCCGCATCGCTGAGGCTCGGTGGAGGAAGATTTAAATCGACCCATCGCTCGGCCTTGTCCACCTTTAGTTTTTGTCTGTTCACTACAGCCGATTTTGGTGGCGTTGTCGTCCGCCGCTGCCGCTGCCGCCGGTGTCCGTCGCAGGCATCGCATACAATAAATAACAAAAAGACAATGATTTGAGATGGAATCAAACCACGCACACCGAGTGACAAGTCAGTATTCTGCCACAGAGCCACGCCAGTGCTTGAGTATTTCGGAAAAAGAGCCTATACAGGCGTTATCTCGGGCGAAGAATCATGTTTACAGGTGTAGTATTGCATGGCACAAGAGCAGTATCGCACCAGGCGACACACCACGTGAACTGCGCAACGATTGGGTGGTTTAAACCTTCCGACTCATTACAAAGGGCTCAGCCATAATTCATCATCTGCATCAGCAGCAGCCGCAACATCAACAAAGTGTGCGGTTACGTAGGTGCGCGTTTTGCCTTACAGAATGATGGTGATTTATAGCGCAGCGGGCACTTCGCAGCAGTACTTGCAGCAGGCGAACTAAGACAGTTTACAACGGGCTCTGTGAAGGCTGTTTCTCCAGCTTACGCCGTGACTGTGCTGCGTGTTCCGTGCAGGCTTTGCGTCTTCTCTTTCGTTTTATATTTTTGATCGACCACGGCAATAATCGATGCACGAGGGTCTGCCTGAAAGGCAGTAGTACTGGTATCACAGAAACTTGTTTGTCGAAGTCAGTGCAGCTTGCTTTGTTTAACTGGAGCATGCAGCAACCACAATTACTCCTGCCATTGCTCGGGACTCCTGCGTACCCAGCGACGCGGACGCCTCAAGATCTTGACGTGTACTCGATGGCTTATTATTGAGGCGAAAGTATTATATGGCTCACGCGTAAAAAAATCCGGCATCCCGCGTCCGCAGCTTGAACAAGAGTCGTACCAAAAGTTAGTAATTTAATTAGTGTCTCGGGAAAGCATCGTCTTTCGCTTGTACTTTCAGCGTTAGCGAAAGGGACTGCCAATTTTATCGGCCCATGTGCAAATTAGTCACCGGGAACGATGTCTACCCCTTGGAAAAAGGTGATCGGGTAGTTTTTCACTTTTGACTGGGACCGCATCGTTTTATTCGGTCTCGGCGACAGGGAAGACTTCCACTGATAGCTTAGGCGCTTGAAATATCGTTCATACTGAAGAAATGGGGTATGGTGCTTCACCGGAAAGGCGGCCCGAACATTTGTACCTTGCCCAACTTCAGGCATCATCTAACCAGTTAATGTCAACAGTCACATCTCAACAGCTACTCAACAGTTACATAACGCTTCACTTCCGGTGCCACGGTGTAGTCCTTTTCAACATTATCGGAGTGCGTCATATTTATACAAGAATGCAACTCCTGCCCGCCGCAACACACAGTACATTCACAGCTGCAGCTGCATTAAGGACTCAGGCATCCGCTCCTGCCAGTTAAATTTATTCGCGTTCTGTCGCTTTCTGCACGTAGTAGAAGTTCCGTAATTACGAGGGAAGAGCAGCATCACGTAGGTATAATTTAGAACCGAAGCGACGTATGCAACACTTGGCGGGAAAAGCACCTGAGTGACGTCTGCCTTTCCTGAATTGACGTGCTTCGCATGCGGCACACCATGGGGCCCAGGAAATATTATGGTATGTGCTTTTTTATGCAGCTCGGTTGAGCCGCTGACACACGTTTGCGATAACGCGCGCACAGAAGCATAATTGAAATATAAATTATCAGGCAGGGAGGGGTGCAATTTTTTTCTCTTTAATTCTCGGCGTGCCGCTAAAGTCGACATTTATTTCTCCGTACACTTCATGCACTCATGAAGGAACCCATGACATATATATATATATATATATATATATATATATATATATATATATATATATATATATATATATATATATATATATATATATATATATATATATATATATAATATATATATATATATATATATATATATATATATATATATATATATATATAAATTCCTGTGAAACAGAAAGCGAGGTATGCGACAGTTCGATTAACAAAAATACCGGAAGCAATACACGAAGATTTCCGATGCTGTTGCGTATAGTGGGGCGCTTTTTTCTCTATATTCTGTGACTATTCGCACAAAAAACACGAGATGATCTCGCAGTATATATCAAGTGCTACAATTCTCATATCTTCGTTCAATATTAAACATGGTTTTACTGCGTTTTCTCCTTCTTATAAATGATGTTCGTTTTCGTATAACTGTGTGACGTCAGAATTTTTTTCGTGTTTTTTTGTTTGGTTCCCACCGATCTGTCCAAAAAGTCCAGTAAAGCGCACGTGCATTTTTGTTCTCGCGCTTCGCACTTCGTTTAACCTTACCTTAAACATAGTAAATTCGGTTCAGCTTGCAATAGCGGACACAGTCTACCATGTATAGTATGCCTTCGAAATTAACCTCCTGACGCAGGCATTCTGACTTCCTGTTACGGGTCTGCCCCACCGCCCTCTTCTCCCCCTCATGGCGTTTGCCTTTAAAGATGCTTTCGTGAAGAAGCTTGGGTCACCTAGCTCAGAGCATCAAATATGCCTCTTCTGAAATTTGGTTTATGGAGGCATATACGTGCGCACAAGGTGGGGCGGGGCGGGTGTGTCTAACCACTTCAGGGGGGCTCTAGGTCTGTCCGATGCTTTGACTCAGTCGGATTTGTACTGTCCTTATTTAAAGAGCAGGGTAATGGTCAGGCAGGATTTTGACAATAATGGCGGGCGAAGACCCTTCATGTTGCATTCCAAGAACTGTTTACTTCCCAACTTTACCTCCGGAAAGCCTGGGACCAAAGTCAGGCCTTTGTGGTAAACACGTCATCGCTTTACTTTGGCTTTTTTTATTCATTGCAAAGCATGTTGTCTTTCAGACTCGACCAATGAGAAGGGTGCGGCTCCCCCCCCTGGTGCCCCCCCCCCCTGATGGGTATCCCTGCGCACGCCTATGGATGGAGGTGCACAAGATGAATATTAGGGTCAGATAAACGACAGCATTGGCGTACGGACTGAAATTTGCTAACGAGACACACACCATGCAGCAAATATATAATTTCTTGAAATTCACTGAAAGGAGCTTATGCCTGTCAAATGAAGAAGGGAAAAAATCCCTCCATCTCCCCCGTAAAGGGAACCCTGAGTAGTATGCGAAGCAGCCATGAGTCGACTTAGATTTCTGTAAATGTTTTATTTTCTTCATCACTGTTCATGGTCCTTCTATTCGAGGTTCCCCTGATGTTGTCACTCGTCATATATGACTTTAAGCTCAGGGGAACGTTTTCTCTTTAGTATAACGGCCTTGTGGTCCGTAAAGTATAAAGTTAATGGCTCTTGCTGCAAAGGTTGCAGCTTGAAGTTTGAGAATGCGATGTCGACGCGCCCGTTTCGCTTCGGCTTCGCGAGCCCGCCGCTCCGGATCGGCTGGGGCACTGGCTACGTCGACGCGACGCCGGGAAGACAGGCCTCGTTCATAAGCTGCTTCACATCTAAGGGTACGTTGCTTGATGTATGGCATAGTGGGTACCTTGCATGAATGACGATGATTTATGGCGTAGTGGATACCTTGCATGATTTATGGCGTAGTGGGTACCTTGCATGATTTATACTAGAGCACGCGCCGCAGTGGAGCGAGCGCTCTTTCGCACGTCCATATGCCAGGCAAACATTCCTTTCTGCAAACAATGCGCGAGCACTCCGCTAGTGCGAAAACTTCGTTCTCTTCTTTCTTCCATATATCTATAGGGAATCCACGATCAAGTTTGCGGCGCGACGACAGCGCCGCGCTGGCCGCGATGCGGTTCTGTCGGAAAGCTCTGTAGTGAATGCGCGGCCGACTCAGCCCATTTCACGGTAGCGGTAGCGCACGTGCGCACGCGTTCTTCTGTCGGTGCGGGTAACTGGGGGCCGTCAGCTCGGCACGTTGAACCGAGAGGCTTGCTGTGCGAAGCTGCGCATTTCCGCGATGGCAGAAGCGACCCCGCGGAAGCGCAAGCGAGGTCCGAAGTATTGCGGTTTAGTGGCCTGCCACAACAGTACAGACAACACCAAGGCACACGATTCACGTGTGAAACTGTATCGGTTCCCGGGCGTGTCGCACGAGAAACAAAGGCGGCAAGCGTGGATAGCTGACAGCGCTGTCTGGCCTTCTATTTTGGCTGTCTGAGTTCATCGCTTTCGTTCGTTTCGACTACCTGAATCGGTAAGTAACGCGGCGCATGCACGCAGCGACTACAGTATTGATTACTCGCTGTCTTCTCGCATTGTGAAAGTCCAGTTACGGTTGTAGGTGAAGCAACTTTGTGTTTTGATTTCCAGTGTTCGTGACACCTACCCGTCGTTGTTGAACGTTCACACTCGTGTTATACCGTTAGCGTTGCGCGGTTGGTTGAATTCAACTGAACTCGGCACATTGTCAGACGTTTGCCGCCTGCATTTCACGCGTCGGGAAGGCTGTTTTATCACGCCGGAACGGACGTCTGTGCATTTTTAGCAAGCTTTGACATGATTCTGCAGGTTTGCTTTGTTTTTGTCACTTTATTAGGGTGATATATCGAAGCCGCTAAATATAACTGGCACTTAATACATGCTTTGCAATTGCAACCTTCAAGTAACCACCTTCTGATTTTGTGCGATTTTCTTGCCGCGTTCGCGCAGCAGGTTTTATACGCCTGTCAAGTCGATATCATAAAAAGAGACTGCGAGCATGACGCGAGAGCCGAGAAAACGAGGCGAGCAGTTCATCTTGCTTCACAGTGGTTGAAGCTCAGCTAGCTGCCTCGCGTCTTAATCGGCGGGTGATTCTCCAGCGGCACGGAGGACTTGACTCTAACCTTCTCAGGAAACAGTGCCATGGCCGTATAATTTTTTTTTCACACGCCGCAAATGTTTGTTCACGAAAGTACACGGCTGCTACTGTAAGTATGCCATATCAAAACAACAATCATATGATTCGTAGTCCACGCTGCAGAACATCGATAGCGTGTACGGCTTCATTTCGGAGTGCATGTGGACCATTATTCATCTTTAACATGACAGAATGAGACTTACGTCGAGGTATACGTCCTACACGGTGTAATCGCGACTTGGGAAATGCATTTCGCTTTGAATCGGGCGTCGTTGTCGTCGATCGTCCGCTCTTCACCGTTAACGTGATTGACGAGCCTTTCTCATTTTATCAAGCTCGCTTTACGGAAGTGCCACTCAAGCTTGAAGATCCTTTTGAAGCCGCCCTGCAAGCGGTGCCTTACGAGGCGCCGCAAGTGCACCGTGAGAGCTCTGCAAGTGCACAGAAGCGAGCGGCAGCGCGTTGGAGAGAAGGGAAAACGCGCGTTGCTTGCACCCAGTTTGTATTTTTATGCCAGCAGCGCCACTTAGCGATGCTTGGGGTGCCTATGGTCGGATACAACTTTAGAAGGCAGCGGCATTTCCTCCTCAAAGGCGGATGAACACAAGCCTGCACCAATGGGCGCGCACTCGGGACTGACGTCATGAGCGGGATGGCCGGTGGCTCCACCTTCGGAAAACATCGGCCCGTGCATGAGGGGGACTATTTCTTTAGTCGCGGAGGTAATCGGCTGTCGCGCTTCGGTCGCCTGGGCGGGGCCTCTCCTGCCTTCTAATGTTGTATCCGACTGTAGGCTCCCCAAGCAACGCTTAGCGGCGCTGCTGCTCTTGACAGGCAGCACCATCTCTGGCAGAAAAATACTAACTGGAGTGTAAGCAGCGCGCGTTTTCCCTTCTCTCCACCGCGTTGCCGCTCGCTTCTGTGCACGTGCAGAGTTCTCGCAGTGCACTTGCGGCGCCTCCAATGTACCACAAAGGCTCGTCAATCACGTTTACGGTGAAGAGCAGACGATCGACGACAACGACAACCGACTCAAAGCGAAATGCATTTCCGAAGTCGCGATTACACCGTGTAGGACGTATACCTAGAGGTAAGTCTCATCTGTCATGTTAAAGATACGTAATGGTCCATAAGCACTCCGAAATGAAGCCGTACACGCTATCGATGTTCTGCGGTGTGGACTATGAATCATATGATTGTTGTTTTGATATGGCATGCTTGCAGTAGCAGCCGTGTACTTTCGTGAACAAACGTTTGCGGCGTGCGAAAAAAAGAAGTTATACGCCACTGTTTGGCACTCTTTCCTGAGAAGGTTAGAGTCAAGTCCTCCGTGCCGCTGGAGAATCACCCGCCGATTAAGACGCGAGGCAGCTAGCTGAGCTTTAACCACTGTGAAGCAAGAAGAACTGCTCGCCTCGTTTTTTCGGCTCTCTCGTCATGCTTGCACTCTCTTTTTATGAGGATATCGGCTTGACAGGCGTATCAAACCTGCTGCGCGAACGCGGCTAGAAAATCGCACGAAGTCAGAAGGCGGTTACTTCAACGTTGCAATTGCAAAGCATGTATCAAGTGCCAGTTATACCTAGCGGCTTAAATATCATGATCATCATCATCATCATCATCATCAACAACATCAGCCTGTCTACGCCCACTGCAGGGCAAAGGCCTCTCCCATGTTCTGCCAATCAACCCGGTCCTGTGCTTTCTGCTGCCACGTTATACCTACAAACTTAATCTCATCTACCCACCTAATTTCCTGTCTCCCCCTCACGGGTTTGCCATCTCTTGGAATCCAGTCAGGTACCCTTAATGACCACCGGTTATCCTGCCGACGACGTCCTACGTGCCCGGCCCATGTCCATTTCTTCTTGATTTCAACTATGATATCCTTAACCCCCCTTTGTTCCCTGATCCACTCTGCTCTCTGTCTCTTAAGGTTACACCTATCATTTTCCTTTCCATCGCTCGCTGCGTCGTCCTCAGTTTAAGTTGAACCCTCTTTGTAAGTCTCCAGGTTTCTGCTCCGTAGGTAAGTACCGGTAAGATGCAGCTGTTATATACCTTCCTCTCGAGGGATAGTGGTAGGCTACCATTCATGATTTGATAATGCTTGCCGAATGAGCCCCATCCCATCCTTATTCTTCTAGTTATTTCACTCTTATGGTTCGGCTCCGCGGTTACTACCTGTCCTAAGTAGACGTACTCCTTTACGACTTCTAGTGTCTCGCCACCTATCGCAAAGCGCTGTTCTCTGCCAAGATTGTTCCACATTACTTTAGTTTTATGCATACTAATTTTCAGACCTACTCTTCTGCTTTCCGTATCCAGTTCAGTAATCATGAGCTATATTTCGTCTCCCGCGTTACTCATTAATGCAATGTCATCAGCGAATCGCAGGTTACTGAGATATTCTCCATCAACTCTTATCCCTAATTCTTCCCAATCTAGGGCCCTGAAAACCTCCTGTAAACACGCGGTGAATAGCATTGGAGAGATCGTGCCTCCCTGCCGTACGCCCTTCTTTATTGGGATTCTGTCGCTTTCTTTATGGAGGACTATAGTGGCTGTGGATACGCTGTAGATTTCTTCCATTATGTTTATATACGCTTCGTCGATGCCCTGATTTCGCAGTTCCTGCATGACTGCTGATGTCTTCACCGAATCAAATGCCTTCTCGTAATCTGTGAAGGCTATGTATAGGGTTGGTTGTATTCCGCGCATTTCTCTATCACCTGATTGATAGTATGAATATGGTCTATTGTTGAGAAGCCTGTATGAAATCCTGCCTGGTACCTTGATTGATTGAACTCTAATGTCGTATTAATTCTCTTAGCAATTACTTTTGGAAATAGCTTGTCGACAACGGACAGTAAGCTGATGGGCCTGTAATTTTTCAGGTCCTTGACGTCTCCTTTCTTATGGATCAAGATGATGTTGGCATTCTTCCAAGATTCTGGTATCCTCCCCGTCGAGAGACACTTCGTATACAGGGTGGCCAGTTTTTCTAACATAATCTCTCCACCGTCTTTCAACAGGTCTGATGTTACCTGATCCTCACCAGCGGCTTTGCCTCTTTGCATTCCCTTTAGGGCTATCTTTACTTCTCTTGTCAATACTGGTGGGATGTCAGATTCCTCTGGGATATTACTGCTTCTTACCTTATCATCCTGACTGTCTCGGCTGCTGTACAGATCTCTGTAGAACTCTTTCGCTACCTCAACTATTCTATCCATATTGATTGTGACCTTGCCTTCCTTGTCCCTTAATGCATACATCTGATTTTTGCCTATGCGCAGTTTTCTCTTCGTAGCTTTGAGGCTTCTACCGTTCTTTAGAGCATGCTCAATTCTCTCCATATTATACTGTAACGAAGAGGAAGTACTCTGGCACAGAGGCAGCATCATCGAGTGTGCAGCAGAGGTGCTGGGATCAATACCCAGCACCTCCACCAAATATAAAGGCGATTTATTGAGTGTGTAGCTGGTCGCTGGTCGCGCAATGCACCGAGAGCAGTTCGCTAGCTCGAGCCTCTGCTGCACACTCGATGATGCTGCCTCTGCGCCAGAGTACTTCCTCTTCGTTACAATACTTTCTTATGTCGGCTACCTTACGCCTATTGATTAACTTCGAAAGCTCCGCCAGCTCTATTTTGTCTGTTGCATTTGAGGCTTTCATGGCTTGACATTTCTTAATGAGGTTTCTCGTCTCTTGGGAAAGCTTACCAGTGTCCTGTCTAACGACTGTACCCCCGACTTCCACTGCACAATCACTAATGATATTAGTCAGATTATTATTCATTGCGTCAACGCTAAGGTCGGTTTCCTCGGTTAAAGCCGCGGCTTAAATATCTATCAACCTAATAAAGTGACAAAAACAAAGCAAGCCTGCAGAACTATGTCAAAGCTTGCTGAAAATGCACAGACGTCCGTGCACAGCGAAATGCAATTCCCAAGTCGCGATTACACCGTGTAGGACGTATACCTCGACGTAAGTCTCATTCTGTCATGTTAAAGATGAATAATGGTCCACATGCACTCCGAAATGAAGCCGTACACGCTATCGATGTTCTGCAGCGTGGACTACGAATCATATGATTGTTGTTTTGATATGGCATGCTTACAGTAGCAGCCGTGTACTTTCGTGAACAAACGTTTGCGGCGTGCGAAAAAAATTTATACGGCCATGGCACTGTTTCCTGAGAAGGTTAGAGTCAAGTCCACCGTGCCGCTGGAGAACCACCCGCCGATTAAGACGCGAGGCAGCTAGCTGAGCTTTAACCACTGTGAAGCAAGATGAACTGCTCGCCTCGTTTTCTCGGCTCTCGCGTCATGCTCGCAGTCTCTTTTTATGATATCGACTTGACAGGCGTATAAAACCTGCTGCGCGAACGCGGCAAGAAAATCGCACAAAATCAGAAGGTGGTTACTTGAAGGTTGCAATTGCAAAGCATGTATTAAGTGCCAGTTATATTTAGCGGCTTAGATATGTATCACCCTAATAAAGTGACAAAAACAAAGCAAACCTGCAGAATCATGTCAAAGCTTGCTAAAAATGCACAGACGTCCGTTCCGGCGTGATAAAGCAGCCTTCCCGACGCGTGAATTGCAGGCGGCAAACGTCTGACAATGTGCCGAATTCAGTTGAATTCAACCAACCGCGCAACGCTAACGGTATAACACGAGTGTGAACGTTCAACAACGACGGGTAGGTGTCACGAACACGGGAAATCAAAACACAAAGTTGTTTCACATACAACCGTAACTGCATGGACTTTCGCAATGTGAGAAGACAGCGAGTAATCATTACTGTAGTCGCGGCGTGCATGCGCCGCGTTACGTACCAATTCAGGTAGTCGAAACGAACGAAAGCGATGAACTCACACAGCCAAAATAGGAAGGCGAGACAGCGCTGTCAGCTATCCACGCTTGCTGCCTTTATTTCTCGCGCGGCACGCCCGGGAACTGATACAGTTTTTTCACACGTGAATCGCGTGCCTTGGTGTAGTCTGCAATGTTGTGGCCGGCCACGACACCGCAATATTTCGGACAGAGCTTGCGCTTCCGCGGGTTGCTTCTGCCAACGTGGAAATGCAGCTTCGCACAGCAAGCCTCTCGGTTCAGCACACCCAGCTGTCGGCACGGCACCCCAGTTCCCCGCACCGACTGAACAGCGCTTGCGCGCGCGTGTTCCCGCTGCCGACAAACAGGTTGAGTCGGCTGCGCTTGCACCCAGTTGCGCCTGAGCTTCTCTCCAGAGCCGCAGCGCGGCGCAGTCGTTGCGCCGTAAACTTGAGCTTGGGTTCCCTATAGCGGCACCATTTTCTCAGGTAAACATTCATCTCTGCAAACCACTCGCGAGCTCTCCTCTCGTGCCAGGACTTCGTTCTCTTCTTTCTTCCATACATCTAGTGGCACACGGGGCACTGGTAACGCCGGGGGGACAGGTCTCGTCCATGAGCTCCTTCGCATCTTAAAAGCTACCGACTGTATACCTTCTCGCACCATCCTTACTGTATAAGCACAAAATAGAATGCTACATCTGGAGGTCTGACAGTCAACCCTTAAATTTTTCAGTGTGCCATTCATTCGACGGGCGAGGTGCACGGAAAACACCAAGTGGTCGAAACGAATACGGAACCCCAGCGCTACCGCTCCCCTCATGCCCCACTGTGGTGACTTAGGACGTGAACCCGACGCTGTCTTTAATCCTCCAAATATGTCCCACGCGCACACGCTTCAACATGGTTAGTGCGTTCTGTTAATTCTGCTTTGTTTAGCTACAGTCAAGCCCTCTCCCCTCAACGCCCCCTCCTCATCAACATGACTTCGTAGTCCTTGTCTGTTTGCGGCACCACCCAAGAATAACATCTCGGACCACTATCTAGCTTGATTATTCTTTCGCTGTGGAAAAACAATTTCGCGATTACTTTCTATGACAAGAAATATTCCCAGAAAAATACGATGACCACATAGCACTGGAAGTTTAGGGGCACTTGTACGCGCTAGTAAATATCTTTCACGTTTTCCCCATACGTACGGCCCCATCCGGTCGAGCTCACTGAGAGTATTGCAGTCACGTATTAGATAAGAATGCACTTCTTGAGTAGTATACATTGCGTATGTTACGCAACAATGTTCAAAACTGAATGTCTCGTAACGGGCCACAGACGAACAATGTTGTCTCTTCTGTGAGCTTCTACAAACCTTACGTAGATGGATGCCTTTAGACCGGAGCCCAGCATAAAGAAATCTAGCGAAACTAAGACGTTAACGAGTGATTACATCGAAAATAAATAATCTAATTACACTGAGCTACAGAAACATTACAAATAGAAAAACATGGCAACCTCACGCTTCCTAGCAATAAAAATAAGTAATGCTGAGGAAATGCTAACACTTCTGATATCATGCAGTGGATGAAAGCGCGCACGCACGCACGCACGCACGCACACACAAACACACACACACACACACACAAACACACACACACACAAACACACACACACACACACACACACACACACACACACACACACACACACACACACACACACACACACACACACACACACACACACACACGTGCGCGCGCGCGCGCGCACTGAGTGAAAATGTCTTGCTCGACAAACTGTCACAAGACATTGCTACGATCGTCCGCTACTCTGTGATTACGCAAGCCCCATGCGTTTACGTGAATAAGGAACGCTAAAACATCCCCTCTGTAGGATTTCTGAAGCGCTGGCTCAAATATGGCGACGTTTGTGCTGTCACTGCCGGCTAGAAACGCCGAACTTAATCGGCTGTACCACCATGGTGTTCTGCCGTTGTAAACGAAGATATCGAAGGCCTGCTGATACAACCAATGGTACGCATCACCACGTGGTCAAATATGGCCGTGCCTAGGGAGCCTGGCGAAAAGCGTTTATGCACAGGATGCTTTTTTTTTTAACCTGCAGCATTTTCTCAATCAACCCATAAATATTGCAGTGACCCTAGTGATGCAGTTCGAGTGTTCCGATCGGCAGTACTATGAAAAAGAATAATGGGCACAGTTTTGTATATAATGAAGTTGTAATAATTACATTTCTTATTTCGGAGCGTTTGCCAAGCGGCGTAAGCTATTATACATAAATGCAGGCTGGTTTCGGTGGTGTACATAAAAAAAAAAGAAAGTTACCATATTAATTTTTGTTCTTCTATGAGTAAAGGAAAATAGTAGTTCGGAGCGCTTCCTCTAAGAGATGTAGGTTAGCAAATAATCCTTTAAAGTTAAGTAGGTTCCTGTAAGAGCTACGGGAAAATATATTTGAAATTCGAAGTGCCTCAGAAAGTGAAACTGACGCGGAAAAAGCGCGCAGTGACGCCGCTATTGATTTCGTCATTCTGACACCTTCACTATCGGCATGGCTTCCAGAGAAGGTGCGCTTGCGGCTCGCCTTCGTTTATACAGTATTTCCTTGCCCAATTGCGCAACGTCTTGGAGCCGGTGGCTCTCTTAATTTGCACTATCTTCCGTCGTGTATCTTTTTTTTGGCGCAACAAGCTCTTAGGGGCAAGACTTTGATGCTGTACCGGCAATGAACATGCCGTCACGTAAACGAAAAAAAAAAAAAGCTGGATAAAAAGAAGGAACGAAAGATGGCTTGCTGCGATGCCACGCCACTGATGATGACGACAACATGAGGAAAGGCGACGGACGGTGAGCCTGAGCATGACGTCACAGGCGCTTTTTTTTATTTTTCGCATCAATTTAGCTTTCAGAGAGCCTTTGAGCGTGAAATATTCGTTCGCCTGGCTCTTTTACTAGCTTCTCTAATGAGAATTTCGGGTCTCAGGGCGATCCTTCCGAGGACTGACTCCAAGCTTCTCTTTTGCTTTGCCATCTAAGATGAGCAATTGAAAACATGAAATAACGTACGTTCGTTAATTATGCAAGGACTGCACTAAGTGCGCTTAATCCAGAAAGAGAGAGGCCGAGAGGAACACAAATTTTAATTATGGGCTGCAGATGACGGCTTTCATGTCGGTATATTTGATTGACAAGAATGACGTCACCATACTTTAAATTGTTCTGACGTTACAACATTGTACAGCTAAAAATAATAAGAAGAAAAGGGCCGGCATATTGAAGTGATGAAACCGGCAGGAAACGAATGCAACTAAATATAAATTGCAGAAAACCTTTAAGTTAATCTATCAGAAAGATAGGTGAGTTCAGAGTAAACGGAATGCAGGGGGGTTAAGCAGAACAAGAGTGCGGTTTGCTATCCTTCACAGCTTGTGGAAGAAGGCACTAGAAATATAACAGGGAAAGAGGCGCATATACAAGGCTCATGCACACAATTAATGTTGAAGTCAAGAGTCGGCGGAAGCCCGTCTGGTCGGGAAAACACATGAGGACATTTAAAGACGGGCCCCGACCACGAAAGTTAAAGGGGCCATGACAAGAGAGTGGTCAGCTGGGATAGTTGGTATGTATTTACAGTAATGAACAGCGCGAGAAAAAAAAACTAGAAACAAAAGGGAAGAACAACACGGGCCGAACAAAAGAGACAGCTCCCATCCCGTGTTGTTCTTCCCTTTTGTCTCTGGTTTTTGTCGCACTGTTCATTACTATATGGACCATGACACCCAATTTTCGATCATAATCTGTGTTATGTCGGTCAACACTTGTGCGTTCACAAACAAGCTGGCGAAACTTTAGCGCATTTGGTCGAGCACTTATTGTATAATTGAATATATTGTAAATACGCGAGCGGCCTGAGAGTCGAGCAACACTGACGCACTCGCGAGCCGTGACGTAACGAGCTCCTTGCTTTGCGAGCGTCTGCATTCCGGCGAACAATTTTGTTCCGTGGTCATCTGCACGTTCAGTCGAGCTATTTCATCTTTCTTCAGCTTGGCATTGAAATTGAACTATTTTCAGCGGGCTGAAACTTTGGTAGAAAACGACGGCCCCGCTCCGTACAGCACGTGACGTCACACATTCTATGGCAAAATGGTGGTCGCCGGCGGTCGGCGAGGTTTACAGCCGGCGACTTCTAGGGCTCATTTTGCATTGCAACATTCTTTTACAATCCAATTTTTAAATATGCATAGGCATAATAGATCATCTACATCTACTTTTCGCTGAAAACCGCAAATTGTTGGGTGACCGTGTCATCGTCCCTTTAATTGATAAAAAACAAAGACGTTCCGGCTCACGCATGAGATCCTTGTTTACAATTATGAGACCCACCACAGTGGTCTAGTGGTTAGGGTGCTCGACTGCTGAACCGTAGGTCGCGGCATCGAATCCCGGCCGCGGCTGTCGCATTTTCGATGGAGGCGAAAATATTTGTGGCCCGTGTACTTAGATTTAGGTGCACGTTAAAGAACCCCAGGTGGTCGGAATTTCCGGAGCCCTCCACTACGGCGTCCCTCGTAATCACATCGTAGTTTTGGGACGTTCAACCCCCAACAATTCTTCATTATTGTTTACCGTTATGTGCTTTAAAATGTGACGTATTTAACGTGCGTTCACGTGTGGGAAGTTACCGTCATTGTCATTAAGCGTGCTCGCAGTTGGCTGGACTGTCAGAGACACCAGAAAACGCCGAGAAGTCGAGTTCTTTTCTCTTTCCGCTATTTTTGGTTCAGGCCAGTAGCCAGGGGGGGGGGGTGCGTAATTTTTGTGATACATTGTGTGTTTCCGAAAATAAGTAAGGAAAATAGGCGTTTTTCTCAAATAGTCAAGGCTTTCAGCAAGTGCCCCCCCCCCCCCGAAAAAAAATTCCTGGCTACGAGCCTGCTTTGGTTAATCAATGTCCCTTTCGCGGCGAGTTACTGCTGCGTATTCGGTCAGAGCGTTCGACGATACCTTCCCGCTGAAAATTGCCTCATAAAATGAACGTATCGCACGTGGAGCACAATCAATGGACAGCTGTCTAAAACGTTCATCAATATAACAAAATTCAGCGTCATGTAAGGTTAGGGATTCTCGACGGACTCATGCACCTTTGTGTTGCACAATGAGAAAGGCCTCTATTAGTTTATGCGTTATTTGGGTCTTTGTGGGTAGGTTTTTCTGTATTGATATTGGGCAAAGCTTTCATTAAAGTTTCACTTGCGAGACAGCGCTCGTGTTGTTCGTTTCTTCTCTTGTGTCCCCGCGTTTCCGCTGTTTTATGCCGTCTACCACGAATGTAACCCTTGTTGACACGCCTATTTGGTAGTTTTTTATTTTATTTTATTTATGTTATTTTTGTTTTTACGGCGACGCGGCGTCGTTTTGTATCCCTGGGACGATGTTTGAGCAGGTCAATCTATTCCTCGCCCTAACTCGCTTAGGTGCCATTGTGGCATTTTTACGTGCATCTATATCGACGTTTTTGATGTCAACTCAATAGAAGCGCCATTAGCCGACAAATTTTACTATATTTATGCCTGCCGTCGAACAGGCGTTGAAAAAAAATTAAATGGAGCTTGCGAAAACACGTGACACGTGTTGCCTTTATTTCTGACGTGGAATAAACCTTGAAATAAAGACGAAGCTGCTCTGGAAAAACATGAGCGGTAAAACATGAGCGGGAAAACATGAACGGTAAAATGGCCTTTTAACTTGCAAAAGCTTGATTCTGACTGGTCAAGCGAGCTCAAACGAATGGTACGCTTTCTCAACTACTATAACCTCGCAACCCGGAGATCTGTTTCTGTGCATTGTCCGACTGGGCTTCTTATTCTATTCGACAACACGATTAAGATATCTCATTGCTTGCGATATGTCAGTGTTACATTGTACGTAGATGTTTTACCTCTTGATTTGTTCTTTGATTGCACGGAACAGAAGTTCGCGCACTCGCATTATTCTCTTGATCAAAACACTGCACCATACAAGCTACCCCCCCCCCCCTTTTTTTGCGTGTGAAGAAAGTCATCGTGAGATCCCAATAACGTTGTAAATCAAACGAGGAAAAGTTCGTTATAAATAGAATAGAAAGTTCAAAGCAGCTAATCGCACAGGGGTACATCTATCGTGCTTCAATTGACTTGAACAACGTCCCTTTGGCGTTTCTGTATTTCTTTTTCATAACAAAAGACAAATCGGATGTTTTCACAATTTGTTTGCATCGGAAAAAAAATGTTAATTAAGCTAATGCTTCAAGTCAAGGTTCTATTTAAAATAAAACAACAGGAAAGTCATTTGCAATGAACAACGTTCTTTTTCTTTCCTTTATGTGGTCAACGTTAGGTACTTTGAAATAGCTGTACTTGAATCTCCCATCAATGCGCGCATTTGCAAAACCGGGCACAGCACGTCTTCCGCGGTGGTACAGTGGTTACGGTGCTCAGCTGCTGACCCGAAAGTCGCGGGTTCGACCCCGGTCGCGGTAGTCGCATTTCGTTTCGATAGAGGTGAAATGCTAGAGGCTCGTGTAATGTGTGGTATACCACTGCACGTTAAAGGACACCAGATGGTCGAAATTTCCGGAGCCCTCTACTACGGCGGCCATCATAATCACACGGTGGTTTTGTCACGGGAAACCCCACAACTTATTATAACCAGGCGCAGCACGGCATGACAGGGAAGGCACGTGAGGCAGTGTGTAGCACAGCCAGCCCACACTCTCTCAGCTCGGCCTATACAACTGTCCGTCTGGAATACCGTAAAATATAAAGACTCCTAATCCGGCCTTTCGCCGTTTCACTGGAAGGGCCATTCTCAGTTGACGACTTAATAAGGCAAGTGGAATATTCATTTTGACAACGCGAACCACGAGGCGTTTGTTTGTTTCGGAATGTTTCGAAATCGGTTGGGCGAGGCAGGCCGGATATGCCTTCAACAAAACGGCGTAAAAGTACCCGAAAAGTTGGCGAAAGCGCATCGACGAACTTACACAAACGAATCACGCGCATGCATGAACATTCATACTGTGTGCGGAAATTAAAAGCAATGAGACTTAAGAATAGCTGCTTCTTTCTTTGGTATGTTGCTTCGAGGGGTTTACACGAGGCATTTCGCAAGTATAGGGGATTATGCCTGAAGTTTGCATAAGGCCGACTGATTGACTGAAACCTGTCGAGCGGACCGAATTAACTCTCGTTTGGATCATGAAAACGTCTGCATACAGGATGAAGAGTTATTATCTACGTGTGAGCTGACATCATCCTTCACATATACAGCACGAAGTGCGGCTGCACGCGGAAGCAGTTGTATAATGGGCGTTGCGTCAAATTTGGCTTCTGATAGAAAAGGTGGTGCCTTTGCCGTTTTGCAAACACAGATTACTGGACAATATACATAAACAGGAAAAACGTGCGGGACTATTCTTCAGTCGGGTGTGGTGACGCGACGCCACGTTTCGCTGAAATCGCAGGCTTGTAAGGTATTATGACAGATGCGTTGTTGCAGTTGTCCACGATGATTTAAACAGATTATAAACCATTACTTTATTTTATTGTTCTTAACAACACTAGGTAAGGTTCCGTTCAATCCCAGTACTCGGTATCCATGTGTTATTTGTTGAAAACAGGACATTTTAGTAGCAAAGTCTGCATGGAAAAAAAGAATTTGCTTGTTTTCCATGCAAATCGAAAGCGTATACTCTCACGAGACACCAACTAAGTTACTTTTACGATCTCATTCTATTGCATTGTCACTTCCTACTACTTATTCTCTTTCGGTCACCAAGACATTCCCACTAGTTCTACATCCTGAGAGTTTGTCGCCGAGGTTTCAATTCAGAAGTGATCCACCTATAATTCGCTTTAGTTCAATATATCATTTCATTCGTCTTAATTACCTTTGACATTTGATTCGCCTTAAATTGCGCGAATGGTCGCGAATCTAACGCGCGAATTGTCGTACCTAATCACTTTTCATACCTTTTTGGCGCTTTTAACACGAATATACGAAATAGCCTTGACAAGTCTTCTTCGCTGAGGATCCATTATTTAGTAACACAGCCTTGCCTGCCGCCGCGATCTTTGCAGGCGCGATGCTCGTCCTCCCTATGATCCTTTAATTTTTTGTTCCGCTACAGTTTCACATAACCCTCGCCCCAGTACAGCGCGGTCGAGGTGAACTCATACTAAGAGACAGTTACTGCGCCGCACAACCTTCTTACGTTTAATTTCCCCCCACGTCAGAATCTCTTCTCATGAACCCACCAAAACCCTCTCCCCTTATGCCAGTTCCTTGCCGGTCTTCAGCCGGTGAGATAAGGAATACGGGTTAAAACTGGCAATGCTGTTAGTTTTCAGATGAACGGGCGCTAGACGTCATCAGGTTGTTATTACGACCTCGGTGAGAAAGAATTCGACGCCTGACGCCCGAGACCGGCGTAAATTCACAATGGTGTCAGTTTACGCGATAGCAAAGCTTATTTTTACGCGATAAGTTGATCGGCGGTTTACTTAAAGCTCTCGCACGAAGAGCAACAATATGAAACTTAGATGATCGTTAACGTACTGGAATACTTACATGATTATTTCAACACTTACGTAAAGGCGTAAACTTTGCTTCTTCAAGCTAAAGCTTTTTATAGTATAGTGATACTAGCGCAGTAATATCGCTGCTCTGAAGAATAGTTATCTTTATATGTAAAGGTGCTCTAAGCCTCTTATCCATGAGGACATGGATATTGGCATGAATAAAACAGCACTGTCTTGATAAAAAAAAAAATTGCTGAAATGTGTTCATTTTATAATCACTATCAGGAAATAGATCTATTAGGACTTGGATATAATATTAACGACAGCAGTTGTGCGATTTAAACTGCAATCTAATGTACGAAATGAAAATGTGCGAGAATTGGCGTTGAATCGTGGTTCACCTTTATGGATTCATTCGAGCTTTATTTAGCATGATTTTAGGGTATCAACATTAATTGCATATGTAGCAATACGAACGCCGCTAAAGTTATCGCCCGCGGTTGCTCCGGGAGTTGGGAAATTTCAACAATCAGAATGTACATCATTGTCTGGAAAGGACGTTTTTAATCTTTTTCTCGGTATAATTGCTAAAGAAGCGGCAAAATTAAGGCGTGCATCGAACGAAAGTTCTACGACTCTCGTCTTCCGCGTGATTCTGGAGAGAGATATATGGATGGAGAAAGGAAACGACGTACTAGCTGGCGGACGAAGCCGAAGCGCTTGGAAAGACGCCAACCGCGGAGGACAGAATAAATAATTCACCGGAATTTCGTGCGCTACTCGCATCGATGTACATAAATCAACAACAACTACAACACCAAACTCCGAGTACAGCCGGGGACTCCCGCTGGCTGAGTGCCCATCTCGCCCAGTTATGAACAAAAGAAAAGAAAACAAGCGGGTAATTCCTTCAGGTTTCGCTCCCAATGTTTTTTTTTCTGTTTTTTTCAGTGACCAAGAAGGCTGATCCTATATACGAATGACCCTGCGATTTCACCGCCCATTGCAAGGCTACAAACTGCACTCCATTTCGAGCGAACTATTAGATGAGTACACTCGCACTGGCATTATAGCGTCTGTGGATGACGAAAATACAATAATGTTACAGTCGCACGCAATGCTGCCAACCAATATACGCGCCTGTTTCTGTCAACCCGACGCTCCAGATGACGGGTGTAGAATATTTAATCCGCACTGCCTTTCTGCAAGAATAAAGAGAAAAACGAGCGTGGTGGGCAATTTTGGCTGCTAACGTGCCGCATACCCGAATACGTAATGTCCGGCGACCCAGTTTTGCAGCCTGTGTTATCATTCGAGCTTCCCTGTTCCAGTCTCCCAGCATGCAGCTGTCATTATATGCATTGCACGAACTGTGGTCTCTGGCATAAGTAAATCGCGACTCGGTTATTCAGCATTAATTACGATATATAAGGAACTAGTGGCTTCGGTCATGAGAACAGCAATTTTTTCAGCATGCATAATGCTAAATAGGGCATAATTCACCAGTGTTAAGCGCAAAAGCTTTTGGACAAAAGGACGAAACAGACGCGGACAGGCGCTAACTTCCAACTGAAATTTATTCGTAAGCAGTATTACATTGTTAGGTATATAAATTTTAGTTGGAAGTTAGCGCCTGTTCGTGCCTCTTTCGTCCTCTCGTCGAAACGTTTATGCGCTTAACATTGGTGAATTATGGAGCAACAAATAACTAGAACCCATACGTTGTTGAGTGAAAGAGGAAACTCGAATGCCAAGATGCATTGAGTCTATATACAGACACTTGTTGAGCCTCACCAAAGAGTGGTGCGTATGCACGGCAGATTCAAACAGGTTTGGTTGTTCATATAGTTATAATATTGGCCCGAACGCCCACACACTATATAACCACTTTGGAAGTATACAATAGGCAAGGTATTCTACGCTAAACACACGTTCTCCTCTGTTAGAAATATTATCAGCTCTTGACTCTGGCTGATGAAGATGATCAATTATGCCTCAAGGCATTGTAAAAGGCGGGCCTTTAAAGGGACACTAAAGTTAAACAATGAATCGGTTTAGATCCATAAACTGTGTTCTGAGAACTCTAATGTCGTCATAGGTTTAATAGAGAAGAAGATCAAGTTCAAAGTTTAATTTTTAAATTTCGCGCCGAAATCTACCCGCGTGACGTCACGGATTTCAAAGTGTATTTATCGTATTTTGGCGCCATTGGCTCAAGAAAACTACCCGAAACTTGGTATGTTAAGTCTATGGCCCCCTTAGAGGACAATGTACTTCATTTTTACCGATTCGGAACTACGTAGTTCCTAGTAGGCGCTGTCAAATTATGTGACGTCACGGCGAATGGTGCGGAAAGTTCAAGGTGACGTCGCCCCCCACGTTTTGTTTTTGCGCGTTTTCTCGTTTACTAAGCGTCTTCTCGCAGCAAGCGTGGTGTTTTTTTGGTATCGTGAAAGAGTACTTTACTAATATGATAAAAATCGTTTTGCTCTTTAGTGTCCCTTTAAACCTACCACTCATTGCGTAGTTCACATGGTGCCTGGTGCGATTATACGCTTCTGCAACGCAATACTACATGTGTAAACGCCACTGTTCTCACTACATGACGCCTGTATAGGGTCAAGCACTCGCGTGGACAATCAGGTAGAACACCTGATTGTCCCGCTGAATGTCTGGGTCCAGTTCAGACTCGAACCCCTGATTTTTATTGTTTGCATCCATCGAGATTTTTCCCTCACGGACAAGGCCGAGTTTTTGCTCACAACCAACGCCGCCAACGCCGACACCGCAATTTCGTGATAGGGGCTGTTTAGCGCTATCGCGTTAAAGTACGTCAACAAGCTTGGCAGACAGCAGGATAACCAATAGATTGGAAGAGATCTACGCTAATTGTACCGTATAGGAAATAGACACATGTAACCATTGCTTTAATATTCCTCATTAGTAAGTGATTACTCAAAATAATACAGAAAATGTTAAAACCAGACTTGGTGCAAGTGAGGCAACGGAGTAAGCAGGGTTTCGCACGTGATACAAGAGACGTCTTTGCAGACTTAGATAGCTTACGTAACTTGCAAATACAGTTTAAACTCGACCTAATGAAACCTGATTTTACGAAATTCCCGATCTAACGAAGAAATTTCCATTCCCCGTCAATTACCCATAGGGTTCAGTGTTGTCATCAATCCGAACTAATGAACTAATTTGACCACCAAACCGGAAGGACATTGGACCACCTTTGTATTTATTTTCATAGTAGCAAAGTAGCAAAGTCTGCATCGTAGCGCTCTTTCGTTCCGGATGGTGCTTGACGTGGCGGTGGTTGCCTTGCTTATTTCATGGTTTATGCGACGGACAGCACTAATCATCTCCTCGCATCTTTCTCGCTCGGCCTGCTCGCAGAATCAGTGCATTCGTTCTCCGGGTTATCGCATATCGGTAGTGTGTCATTGCTTCACGCGACCGTGTACCTGGCCTGCATCGTCCGGACATGGTATCTTTTATGTCTGGGCCACCCTCACGGACTTTTCAGATGCCCAGGCCTGGTTTGCCGGCAAAATCGATGCCCTGGTAGCTTTTGGCTGTCGCTACGTTACAATTGTAGATTTAGAAGGGTCAAAAGTTCTCTTTCTCGATTTTGCGAAATTCCACATTTAACGAAATAAGTCCAGGGTGGTCATCACTTCGTTAAATCGAGTTTCAACTGTAATACGAAACATATTTGTATTTTTCTTTCACCGACTACAGCAAATGTTTTGATTTAGTTAACCACTACAAGCTGGGGGTATATCCTAAGAAAATAGGAACTCGTCAAGACACGTTCATTATTCTCAAGAAGCCTTCGCACATAACGTCGAACAACTTTTAAAAGAAATGTTTGTCGTACAAATTTCTTTAAGGTACTAAAAAGCGTCAAGCAAGGTGGGGATGTATCCCCCTATTTACTTCATTTATACAGATATGTACTCAGAAACTTCGATATGGAAGACATACGTATAGGAGTGAAAGCTGGAAGTACAGAGGTGACTAGTTTAGTAGCAGGAAACATAAAAAACAGATAAAAAACCTTTTATTGTTTAAATAAAAGAAGAAAGTCAGAAGGTTGGTCTTTTTCAAAACAAGAAAGACTAAAGCAATGATAACCAGAGTGAAAATAGAGACGAAGGAACCAGATGCGAGTATCCTTTTTGCTACCCTGACCCGAGGTTGGGAGATAAAGGTTGGAAGGCGGACGACGAGAGAAAGAGTGAAAAGGAAACTGGAAGGGTGTTCCAGTTAAAGATGTCAACAAGTGCCGAATATTTTTACAGGTCATTCAGAAATATAACGAAGTAATAGATGTTACAAAACACTACATTTTCCTAGGGTATCGAATCAACAAAAATTGTATTTCTACAAAGTAAATACAGGGAAGAGTAGTATTGAGAAAGAAATCAATGGGCGAAATTTCAAGGATTATGAAAGACGAAGTTGTCAAAAAAAAAAACGAAAATTGGCCTCTGTAACGATATTTTTTTGCGCGATGGTATATGGGTGTGAGTCGCAGACCTTGCAAAAAGTGTACGAAAAAGATCAATTATTTTGATCTACGGCACTGGGGAAGAGTTTTCAGGATCCCATGGACTGCCAAACGAGCAAGTATATCGGTCATAAGAGAGAACAGTCCTAACGTTTCTTTGGAAGCAAAGGTACTGGAAGTGAACGTTCTTATTTTGGTCATTTCACGCGTTCTATCGGTTTCATAGAGCGAAAATCTATGCTTGCTATAATGGAAGGGGAGAGACAGGAATGCCGCCCATGCAAAAAAAAAATGGTTACATGGTATTTTAGAGGCCACAGGGAAAGTTCAGCTTAAGGGCACAGGGTAAGCCCCATACGCCCCATGCATTTTTGGCCATTTTGAGGTACCGTTTTCTCAGTGACTATATATAAGAGATATCCACATAACGCGTATACCATTTTCTTCCTAATTTTCCGCTCTTTTAACCGAAGCAGATTCACTTAAATTGGACTAATATTAGAACCTTGGTGAATGTTTTACCACTATAACCTCAATTTTTAGTAAATTTGCCTCTGAAAATTTGTAACACGAAAACTGTAAAGTGCAAATTTTCAATTCTGCTTCAGTAGTTCTGTGCATTTAGGCAGAATACAAGAAAAAGTAATCAACTGGTTATCTTGGAATACATAGGAAATAATGGTACCTAAGTAATAAAAAAAAATATGGTCTTGAGATAATCGAGTTTAAAGTTAGAAAACAGCTGAAAAGCGAGCACACTTTGCCACAAACACCGTTGAACTATTTTATTTAGTAGCTACAAGCTTTGTAATCATTGCCAAAGTCAATTTTTCACTTTGGAGCCTCTCGTCTTGCTTGCCTTGCTTCTCTTGTGAGCTGTGGTGCAGCTCCATCCGCAATGTATCGTCGACTGTGGTCAAATTTTCCCAGAAGATTGACTGTATTTTGGCCAGGCTTCAATCCCAATTATTTCGGAATTTTGGAACGTGCGATACTGCCATCATTAAACGAAAGAACAACATCCAGTGTCGCAATGCTTAAGACTCTGAAGCTGAAACAAAGACAGTAAAGACTCTGCGACGCAATTCCCATTAGCTCAACACTTGCACCGCACAGCATGCTCGCGCAGTTCCGTCTAATTGCATCACAAATATTATTGATGTCCATTAGAATATACCCGTTGTCATTCTGCACGCGATTCGCATCGAAGGACGCTGAAGAGGCTGAGAAGTTCACTGATGAAGGGCTTGCTGGTTCAGCGTTCAGCACCTCAGTACGTCGCCGGCATTTATTCGCATTTACAAGAGAACTGTATTAGTTGCCAGGAAATTTACATTTGCTGAAGACCTTCTTTACCCTCATGATCTCAACTTATCGACAGGCACGAGAGACACGAGGTGTAATGAAGCTAGGGGCTGAAAGTGTTTGAACAGACGCGCTCCGAAGAACAAGTGCGAATAAAAAGGCGCACAGCGTCTTCGGACTACCTTAATGTTATACCCGGCAATTTCGTATACACAGCTGACTACAGACAAGCATTTTCGCTTTAGTACATGAAGTTTTTTTTTATGGATCGTAAGCACTGAGCGCATATGAGGGGCTTGTCCTAGGGTGCGTGTTCACTCACTACTTGCTTTCGGAAAAACTGGTTTTCGGTCATAATAAGTACTTTCTAAGAAAAGCACGAATGAAGCAAATGTGCGCAAAGGGGCACCCTTCTCAATTTGCAAAAAATGTTATTCTTTTTCAAATTTTGCCTAACCCTGCGCCCTTAAAGAACTTGTAGTAACTATAGTTTCACTTTGGTTCATTTTAGTAGCTTTTGAGCAAGGCCAACGTGCCGACACGCCGGTCAAAGGAGGAAAAGGGCGGGAGCTCTAAAGTGGGCGTCCCTATGTGAACATTTGACGTGTTTGCAGCGCAGGAAGGTGAAGGTGTGCAATGTCACGTGCGTTTTTTACCATAGCCACTGCGCCCCGCCACGGTGGTCTAGTGGTTATGGCGCTCGACTGCTGACCCGCAGGTCGCGGGATCGAATCCCGGCCGCGGCGGCTGCATTCTCGATGGAGGCGAAAATGTTTGAGGCCCGTGTACTTAGATTTAGGTGCACGTTAAAGATCCCCACGTGGTCGAAATTTCCGGAGCCCTCCACTACGGCGTCTCTCATAATCATATCTTGGTTTTGGGACGTTAAACCCCAGATAAAAAAAAACCATAGCCATTGCGTCGCGAGCGCACTCAGCCGACAGCTGTGCAAGGTTTGGAATGAGTGCGCCCAAACGCAGGTTTCGTTTTTTTTTTTTTTGTCATACGTAAGATAAAATGGAGAGTAGCCAGTGGTTTCATTGTACGCGAGGGTGACAGAAAGTGGCGCAATGTGACAGTCACAATGATCAACGAAACGTACACAGGTAGCATAACAAGGATAGCGCGATTCAAGCGTTCGCTAAGGCCGTTAATTTTTGGGTGGTATACCAGTATAACGCTGTAAATTTATGTTTCGTTGCACAAGAATGAAGTAAGCACTCGACGACAGATAAAAAGTTGCGAGCCCGGTGAGTTAAAAAACGAATCCGAGTTTCGTGACATAAAATGAGAATTTGTGTGAAGAAGCTGGAGACGCTGGTAGCGCAACTGCTGGGCAGAGGTCTCGCGATGGCATAACGGGTTGACCAATCTGTAGCAACGGTAATAGATGACCTGGGGCATAAGGCACAAAATGCAGGAAAGGTCGAGGCCGCCAGGAAAAAAAAGTGAATCTGCTTGTATATAAATAAGCCGAAGAACCCGGCAGGGTAACCAGCTGGCTGTTTCCGGAGTTGGCACGACTCGCAGGAAGTGTCGTAACGACGTACGGAGCGGCAGAGACCCAGCCAGAGAAAGCGCCGCCGGACACCATCGCACGTCCGGGTAGCACCAATGTGACCAGCTGTGCAAACATCACGCATTTGCTGGAGTACACTGGCACCGCATATGAGTTTGGGCCCCGATAAACAGTTGCTGACTTCCGGGGTGCACATTCCGGCGATCTAACCTGCCCTCCAGAATGGCGAACACACGTAGAACGGTCGGACGAGGGGGTAGGCGGTTGTCTTTACGCATATATACAACTATGCGGAAAGACGGAGAAGGGAAGACTTTGTACATTGTGCCACACTATGTCAAAACAGTGCAAAGCTCGGATAAAAACAATGATTGTGGACTATGAAAAACGTCAAGATCAAGAAAATTAACATTATAGAGACTTTGTATTTTGTGAACGGTAGAATGTGGGAAGAAGCAGGCGGGTACATGAAACGGTCTGTTCTCTCTGGTTAACTTACGCGGAATTCGAAAATTAACACAATTGAGAAGTACAGGGCAGGATATGATACCGTGGACTAGCTTGTAAAGAAATAGGAGATCAGAACGATTTCGTCGGCAGCGAAGTGATGGCAGTGATAATAATTCAGCAGTATTTGAACGAGATCCAGAGTCATTTTTAGCAAAGCGATGGTTATATATGCTGAGGAATTTTTTCTGGAGTCGTTCAATGGTGTTACCGCTGGATTGAGCAATGCCATTCCATATCACGGACGCATACTGAAGTTGTGGAAGACATATTGCCGTGTACAATTTGTGGAGGGCCATGGGAGACCTGAATTCTCGAGATATTCTACAAACACATCCGAGAGAACGAAGGCCCCGCATAGCAGCACGCTTAACGTGAGAAGAAAAGTTTAACGCGCTGTCAACAACAACACCAAGAGCACTAATCTCATAAACCTTCCATAAGGACACAGAATTCACAGAGTATTGAAATGACACGTTAGATGTTTCGCGAGTGATAGGCATGAATTTTGTCTTCGAGGTATTCAGAGAAAGGTTATTACCGTTGCGCCATTCAGAAAAAGAGCGCAAGTCTGCCTGCAGCAAGCGACAGTCGTTAACTGAATGAATTTCCTTAAAAATCTTGATGTCATCGGCATACAAGAGGAAAGAAGAATTACGAATGGCAAAAGAAACATCATTAACGTAAATTAAAAATAGGAGTGCGCCTAATACCGACCCTTGAGGGACCCCACTAGTCATTTTATACAAAGAAGACGTTTGGCCATTTACGGCTACATAACAATATCTATTGAGCAGATAGCTCTGCAGGAGATTCACAACTGACAAGTCAACATCAAAGTGCGCAAATTTAACCATAATCAGTGTGTGGCTGACTACGTCAAAAGCCTTGCTCAGGTCACAGTAAATTACGTCAACCTGTCCTCTCTGAGAAATAGGTATGGAGATCTGCGTCATGAAACTAGCAAGATTTGTGGTAGTTGAGCGGCCAGCGAGAAAACCATGCTGATTAGGAATCAATGAGTTTTTCACACTAAAGGACAATATGTTGTGAAGAGCCAGCTCGAAGATCTTTGATGTGGCACACAGTAGAGAAATCGGGCGATAATTAGAAGCATCTGTTTTAGAGCCCGACTTAAATACTGGAAAAACACGAGCAGTTTTCCACATGCTAGGAAATGTGGAAGTGTCCAGGCAGTTATTAAATATCGTAGTCAGTACTGGGACAAATATACTACCATAAGCTTTTAGTATGGCAGAGGGGATGCCATCTGGGCCACATGATAAGGATAGTTTTAAGCGCTTAATGCATTCGCAGATAAGATTTTCATCCAGCGACAAAGCACTGGATGAGCTAACTGCCTTGGGCAGTTAGCTCAGTGCTAGAGTCTGAGGCCTTATAAACGGATGAGAAATGTGCGGCAAAACAGTCAGCGACGGCATGCACTTATACCCCATTTGAGTCTAGTAGTCTGAAGGACTCTCCGCTTTTGCTGGACCGCTTACGTACAACTTCCAAAACTCAGCCGACCTGTCAGAGGCGCTTTTTTCTAAGAATTCAATATACGAACTATGATCCCGTTTATATAGGCGTTTAGAGAGAGTTCGAAGGAAGCTGAACTCTTCCTTCCACTCGCTGGATGGAGAACATTTAGATTTCCTGTGTGCGTGATCTTTATGCTTATAATAATAATAATAATAATAATAATAATAATAATAATAATAATAATAATAATAATAATAATAATAATAATAATAATAATAATAATAATAATAATAATAATCAATCATTTAGTTAACGTGCCCAGGAACAACCGTAAGGTCTTTGTGCAGGCGCACGCAAAAATAAAGCAATAAAAATAAACAATACAATACAGACAGCCCTCAGACATAACAAGAGCAAAAACGCGTAAAGAGAAATGAACACAAAAGGGGAGGAGTAAAATAAGACAACACAATAAATATTGAAGGGAAATGAAAAATTAGATTGCATGTATACAACTATGCGGAAAGACGGAGAAGGGAAGACTGTACTTTGTGCCATACTATGTCAAAACAGTGCAAAGCTCGGATAAAAGCAATGATTGTGGACTATGAAAAACGTCAAGGTCGAGAAAATTAATATTATAAAGACTTTGTATTCTGTGAACGGTAGAGTGTTGGAAGAAGCAGGCGGGTACATGAAACGGTTTATTCTCTTTGGTTAAATTACGCGGAATTCCAAAATTAACACAATTGAGAAGAACAGGGCATGATTCAAACTTTGCGAGCTACATGGATAATATCCTTGTAGCGCGCAAAGTTTACACCATGTACAACCAACTGGCCCCTACCCTGGCTCTTCTAACACGGCATGATATGATACCATGAACTAGCTTGTAAAGAAATAACAGCTCAGAACGATTTCGTCGGCAGTGAAGTGATGGCAATGATGATAATCCAGCAGTATTTGAACGAGATCCAGAGTGATTTCTAGCAAAGCGATGGTTATATATGCTGAGGAATTTTATCTGGACCAGTTCAATGGTGTTACCACTGGATTGAGCAATGCCATTCCATATCACGGACGCATACTCAAGTTGTGGAAGACATATTGCGGTGTACAATTTGTCAGGACGTACAAGAGAGATGTTGAAGCGGGTAACTTCAAGGGGTTGATCGTTTGACACACACAGGTCTAAGACGTTTCCACTGGAATTGACGACTGAGTTATGTTGCAGTAGGGAATTAAACGCCAGAAAGTCCAAGAGTAGGCTGCACTTTTTCTCTGTGGAATGATTGTAACGAGAAAAGGTAAGCGTGCTCCAGTCAATTCCAGGCGCATTGAAATCCCCAAGAACAATGATTCTGTGCCCACTATGAGAAGATATCACAAGTTCAATAGAAGACATGACATCGTGAAACGAGGCAGGGGAATGCTGGGAGGTAAGTAGAAACATCCAATCAACAATTTTCACTGCGCTCAAGGTTGGTTTCTAGCCAGATCGATTCTTCGATAGTTTCTAGGTCTTTCTGTCTAACAGATTTCAGTGAATTGTCAATGGCAATCAGCACGCCACCGCCTTTCTGTTTGGTTTCATTGAAATCTCGGTCACTGCGGAAGGTGGTGTAGGTCGGGGGAACAAAGTCAGACGAGGGAATAATAATAATAATAATAATAATAATAATAATAATAATAATAATAATAATAATAATAATAATAATAATAATAATAATAATAATAAATACTGCCTTTGTAGTCTTTTCGGTGTGTCCTGACTTGCCAATTACAGAACTCTCCCCAAAGATACACGTTAACTATCGATATCGTTACACAATCTTCAGAGAGTCGAGGGAGGGGCGACTCCTCAAAAGAGAGTTAACGTGTATCTTTGAAGACAGTTATGTATATCGCGAGGCAGGATTCACCAATAAGATTAACAGGTAATTTATTTTTGTTTTTAGATGTACTTTGCAACAGAAACAGTAGTCAAATGGATGGACAATCACTAACGCTGAATTCCTAACTGGCGTTTATTAGAGCAGCACATAAATATACAGGCTGCCCCAGCTAACTCAAGCCAGGGTAAAAAAAATATGCCAACACACTTTGTGAAGACGCGACCGCATGCATGTTGTGGACTATATTGCATGGAGCAAGTTACACTATTTTTTGTGCTCTGCTTTATTGCTTAATTTGGCAGAATTGATTAGTTGACGTCCAAAGCAACGAAGCTGAGCAAAAACATTCCAATAAGAAAGTTGTAGAATGGTTAGCAAAACGTCATATTAGGCAGCTTCTAACTTTCTATCTAGTCATTTTACTTTTTTTTTTCTGCTTCGTGCAGATGCCCGCGAAATACAAAAAAAAAAAACGTGACATGCCGGTTTGTGCGCCGTAATGCAGTGCTTGCTAAAGTTCCGCTTGCAAAGGACCACAGCATCCGGCCACGTGTGCTGTCGCTTAAAAGGCGACATGACATCGACGATGGTGGTGGCTGTGCGATGACGGACCAGTAGCTTGCGACAGCACAAGCGATAACCACTGCGTCAGCTTACCGCTCTCAAGAACGGCCGCAAGGGAAGCATATCGTTTGGACGCGGAACGTTAGGAAGCACTCCAGCGGGCATGTGGCACGTTTTTTATTTATTTATTTTGTATTTCGCGGGCACCCTCAGTAAGCGGAAAAACACTAATAATTGATAGATAGAAAGTTAGAAACTGTCTAATCGGGCCGTTTGCAAAACGATCTACAACTTTCCAATGGAAGCTCATTGAAGTTATAATTGACGGTGAAATAATGTTTCTCTTGATGCGTTCGTGTTTGAGTTTTGCGACGCAGTGGTATGCGATTGACTTGACTCGTGAAGTCGCGTAACTGAATGTTTAGGTCAACCCTGCCGTGCCATAGCGCATCTCCGTGCATTGTCCTCAACATTCAGGAAAGTTAGAGCGTGAGATATACTGGAAACGGCGCTCATCGAGAGCAGCGGTCTCGATATATCCGTCAGCGCGGCGTCAGTGGCACTTCTAAAGAAAGAAGTGTGCTTCGTGTACCAGTGCAGATGAGCATGCTGCTTATGCACCACATTTTTTCAAAGATAAACATGAAAAAGCCGGGTGCTTTTAAACTATACTATCGCGTGTTACATGTCAGGAGAGCGTTCTGCGCCGTGTGCGTAAGCGCGCTGTGGTTCGAGGGGGTGGTGCTCGCGAACCGATTCTTGGTTTCTTCCCTTTCCACACCAGATCCTCGGTTGGAATGTGGCTGTGTATGTGATCAGCACGCATGAGCACATTGCGTTTCTGGAAGGAGGAAATGTTGCTCCAATAAACTTTCTCACTTGTCAGCGAGCACTCGTCCTGTGTTTGCTTGTCTGTGGTACCGTCTCTCGCGCTCGAGTTTTTCCTACTATGTCTTACAAACTGCACCAAAACACTACGTTTCTAAAGTAATATGCTATGATCTTATACTTATGTACACTGTATTTACCGACAAGACTGCTTTTTCGTCGATCATAGTAGACTCGGAATATATGCCTCAGTATATGCTATTGTGTACCGCTTTATCTTTAGTGAACTCATGTATAAAGCTTCGTGTTCATGTGCGGATAGTTTGTTGTGTGTTATACATCCGCTATATTTCGTGAGAACATTTTAATTTTATTATGTTTTGCTTTCACTTTGTATGCTTAGCGACAAAGAGTAGGGAGAGCCACTTAGGCGAAAACCTCTCATATTTTATTATACTAACTAAAATGCTTCTACTAATCTTAAGAGGGAGAGAAGGAATGAAGGAAAGGTAGGGAGGTTAAGTAGACTACGTTCAGCTTGCTACCCTGCAGATGGGGAGGGGAATAAGGGATCAAGAGAGAGAGAGAAGGAGAGTCACATTTCACAACACACACACAGTGCAGGGACTCAGACTCACCAAAATATTACTCACCCGGAGTCACTCAGACACAGACTCGCGGCTCGATCTGGGTCTGAGTGAGTGAGTTTGCCGATCTCTCTCTCCTCTCTCTCTCTCTCTCTCTCTCTCTCTCTATATATATATATATATATATATATATATATATATATATATATATATATATATATATATACCACAATATGACCATGAGGGACTATACTCCATCTCACAAGTTGGTTACAGCACTGTGAAATGCTTAGCCAATAGGGTGAGCGGACGTCCCTCACGACGTATTCATTCGCGCCGCGTCGTGTGCTCGGCGTCCCCATAGCGTACCCGTAGCCGTAACGCGTTGTGCGAATAGAGCGAGCGCATGGCAGTAACCAACGCCCTTAGCGTTAAGCAGCAACGGCAGCGCCGGGAAAAAAACATGCCTTGCACGAGTAAAGCGAGCAAGCGGTAACAACCAGCGCTCTTAGCGTTGGCCAGCAGCGGTAGCGCCGGGAAAAAAAACAAGAACATGGCAGCACGCTTCGACGCTGGTTCTTTGCGCCTCGAAATTATGAATTCGCCGTTGTGAGCTGTGTGACCCGTAAGTTCTAAACCGATGCTTATGTCTGCGTTATATTCGCGTCCTGGGGCTTCGACACCAATGTATTCGGATCTACTTTGCACTGTTTCGAAGATTCATTCTCAAATCCTTGGGGACAAGGCTTAGCAGGCGTGGCTGAACGAGCAGCTAATCTCAACAATAAGGGCGAAACGTACCTGATGCTTTGTCCTCAGCGTGAGATGGCACAAAGCGATAGCCGATTCCACCGTTTATTTGTAGGTGTCAACACAGCGGGCAAGTAGCAAGCGCGAGTTCGGATCCAAGCGCGCGATCGCGTCTGCATGGGCACTGCCATGTTGGTTCTCCATCACAATTACCGGCAGTTACCGATAGAATAATTAAATACTTATGACGTACATGCGAATCGTGATTAGCATATCACGTAGTGCTGTGACGTAGCACGTAGCACCTTCTTCAATTCAAATGCATTTACAAACAGAACTATGGTTTGTTGCGCAAGCAATGTGCTTTGTTTAGACCTCGTAGCTTCCAGCCTGCTGCAACCAGTTTTTGAGATGGAGTATATACACGTATTTTGTTATATTGATGCTGGTCTGGCTGTTCGCGAGGCGAGTTACGCATTAGTGCAGTACGTGATGTGGTAGGCGTGAGCCATACAAACCTAATGGTTCTCTTCGCACACAACACGAAAAAAAAAAGAAACATAAAGGTATGCTAACCCCATCTAAGCCCTGTATCTGCGGTGGCGATGGCTTGGCGTCTATCAACCTCCGCAACTGCGTGACCGACCTTTTACTTCAGCGGTGAAGCACATTTTCGACGTCCTCGTTTATTTAGTTTTGCTTGTTGCGGAGACTCAGATTCTCGCAACGAGTGCAGTGATCTGAAAGAGTGATCTGCGAGAAAACGGACACACAGTGCGTTTCACTGCCTCTCAAGGTACGTTCTAGGAGAAGGCCAGCGTGACAACGCCTTCTGTTTACTGGTATGGGCTTTGCGAGTGTACGTGGGGCTCCTCAAGGCTGTTTGTGCGACTACGTGGTACTTGTCCGTTATCTCTTCTGCCAAAGCAGCCGGCGGATGGTTCATAAGTGTTTGAGCCAGGCCGTATAATGCAGCTGCCCGATCCTGCAACCGGTACTCCCCCACCCCTCCACCACTGGGGCCTTAAAGCGCCGTTGACCATGTCAGTGTCCTATATGTACACTTCCCCCTCCACCGCCCTTCCCCCGTTCTCCGGGTCACCTCCAGTGCTGTAAACTTTCAACTTCATGCACCTACATCAGTGAAATGTTCACTCCGGGTTATGATTCGCACGCCAGTCACGTCTGTAATGCGAATTACTGAAAGCACGAACAACGCGTTGGCCAGCAGATATTATGTCGCTTGTTTTATGACGCCTGTTTTATGACGCCTGCATCCGGCATCTTCGCCGCTGGAATGAAAGCTCTTCGTTTGTCACAGTTTTTCTAGAGAGTGCTAGAATACAACTATGAGAAAACGCCATTGGCTCTGAAACTGCGTCGCTCGTTCCGCAGGTGTAGCTAAAGTGAACAGATGTGTGTTCTTCTTTCGGTGTGTAATGTAGGCTTTTTCGTAAAGCCATTGTAACAAGGAAATGAATGGCGTGGTACTCATCTCTAGAAGTTGATCTTACAGTGCGCTCAACCTCGGCATAAGAGGGGGAAAAATGACAGCATATCCACGGGGTGAATGATGATGAGTGGGCGAAGCTCCGGGGGTTCATGACTCTTCCGTGAAAATTCACCCATTACATCATCATGAAAGACGTGAGAACCAGTGTGTGAGGTTATATAAGAACTTTTATTAATTTTCTTAGATGAGGTTTGGCTTCCGTTGTCCCTTTCAAATGACGGCTTTTATGGTCCGTGAAATGCAAGGAGAGCGGTTCCTGAATGGGTTGCAGTTGGACGTTCGTACATGCATTGTCTATGCACGTTCCTCGGGCTCTCACAGTTTCTGGATCCGCTTCTCGGCGTCGCCGCGCAGCTTCTGCTTCGCGCGTTCTGTCTTCGAGCGCGCGCTGCAGCCGCTTTCCGTGCCCTCCGCTCCGCCGCCTTGTCTTCCATATGGCGCAGCGACTCCGAGCGAAAGAGCAAGCGCGCCAAGAGCGAGCGCATTTTATAGCTCTCACCCCAAACGGTCCCCCATCGCACTGCATCGAAACATCTCGAACGATCGCCTCCATCCAATGATCTAGTGATCGCTCATCACACTATGCGCTCCCATACATCTGAATGGAGCGAGCGCCGCAGTTCCATCTCGTATTTTAATTCGTCAACTATGCTGCGCTAGCGCCATCTAGTGATATCCCGTCACACTAGCCTTTGCCATTGTTGATTATTTGCACGTTCCGGGCTGGGCCAAGGAACCGAGGAAGAAGAAAAGCGCGAGAGCACGAGCGGCGGGGACGCTCAGAACTGAAAGCAGAGCGCTTCCACACGCAGCTCAAATAAAAGTATATTTTACCTTGTGCCTTTATGACGGAGTTGAGTCTGATCGCAGTGTCTGGAACGCCATCGTTTAAACATTTGGTGCCGAAACCCGGGATTGAAAGCCAGGAAACAGCGGACGGCTACCAGTCAACTGCACAGGCATGGACCGACTGAAGTCGAAGCGGACGTCGCGGCGAGCACAGAACACGAGGATTATAAACGAGGCAAGTGCTCTTCTCGCTAACGACTCTGCATCTTATGACCAGCTCAATTCCATATATGAGAGGCTGAAGGCTAACAACGACGAGCTTCAGAACTTGAACAACGAGATCGAGCAGCATATTCCCGACGAAGAGTCTCGCAGAGATTCTCAGTAAAAAAGATCGCATTCTACTGTCGTCGACACTAACCGAAGGAACGGTCGCCCAAACGGTCGCAGCACCATTAGACGGAACTGGAGTCAGATTGCCTAAACTTACAATAGCTCCTTTCTCTGGTGACCTATGCAAGTGGACGGAATTTTGGGAACAGTTTGACCACATTGTTCACAGTAACGTCCGAATCACTGCAACAGAGAAGTTCCATTACCTACGACTGTATCTGACAGGAGATGCTGCATCAGTAATTGCGGGACTTCCGACGACTGAGAGTTGCTACAACGACGCCATCACCATGCTACAGAAGCGCTTTGGTGACAAGCCGCGCCTGGAACAAGAGTACTTTGCTAAACTACGGATGTTGACCCCTCTTCGTTCATCAAATGACACGAAAGCCCTACGCAACTTGTACGACCACGTTCTCGTCAATATCCGCGGACTCGAGACTCTGGGTGTGCACAAGTCATCCTTCTCATCTATGCTCTGCGACATTCTACTGCGTGCTCTTCCACAGGACATAGTCGTTCAGTATCATCGGTCGTGTGCCGTCCAGGTGGCATGTGACTCGAGAAGTGATGCTACACCCGTGGGACTGGATGGTCTGCTCAACTTCCTGGGCATTGAGCTGGAAAGCTTAGAGAAGAGCGATTTGAATGACGCTGGAAGACGAGAATTCGGAACAACGCCCGCGGCAAGTCAGTTCACGTATTCTCGCCGTGGGAAACCTACGTCATCTGTGCTTCACAGCAACGCGGCAAGGGAACCAAAAAAGGACAACTGCGTCTTCTGCTCGTCCAGTCAACACAAATCTGAACTGTGCACAGCTGAGTTACCACTGACGCAGAAAAAAGAACTACTGTCCAATGACAAGAGGTGTTTCCGCTGCACCACCAAAGGACATCGGGCACGGGACTGCAAAAGGAAGGTCTCCTGCTCGAGATGCCAAGCGCGACACGCTACAAGCATGTGTGATCCCGACAGGTGTTCGCGGAAGACAGACTATGTCAACAAGAACGACGGAAAAACTACGACAGTCTGCGCATCACTTGGAAAACGACCACCAAATAAGGTTCCATCGCTTGCGTCTTTCTCCAGACTTTCCGAGCATGGGCCATAAATGATGACACGTGTCGCTACATACGAGGAGTTTTTGATGGCGGCAGTCAGAGGACCTTCATAACTGAAGCCTTGTCCAAGCACCTTCAGCTGAAAAGTGTGGGAACCACTCGGATAGCACTCAACACTTTCGCGAGTGCATCAGACCAAGAGGCTAAGAGGCGTCGGATCGTCGAACTGCGACTGCGGAGTCAGTTTTCCGACCAGGAGACAGTCCTAGCAGCAATAGAGATCCCACACATCTGCCAAGACATCGAAGAGACAACAATGGACGCAGCCTTCGTCGCTTCTTTCAAGAAGCTTGGAAAGGATGTCGCCGATGAGCTGATACACCCATCTGTCATAATGAACAATGGTATCAGCGTACTGATCGGTTCCGATCAGATGTGGAAAATATTGACCGGTGAAGTTTCAAGATGCGAAAGCAACGAATCCTTGATTGCACTGAACTCCAAGTTTGGATGCACCTTCCAGGGGAGCACATCGCACTTGATGTCTCAAACAACAGCTACACGAATGATGGTGTGCGTGCTCAAAGTTCAAGCTACCGATTCCGGCGAGTTTCTGCATTCCTTTTGGGAACTTGAGAACATAGGAATTACAGACACGATAGGCAAGCTACCTGAAACGAGCAAGACCATGATACAATTTGAGAAAACCACCAGCTTTCGCAACGGAAGATATGAAGTGGCCCTCCCTTGGGAGGATGGATTCGAGCTTGCAAGCAACAGGCAAGTCGCCATTACTCGACTAGAAAAGTTTGTCAACCGTCTCAGCGCCAAGAAGGGACTGCTCGAAACTTATGACCGTACCATAAGAGAGTACTTGCGGGCAGGACACGCTGAAGTCGTCAGTGACGCACCTTCTGACGTGACAAAGTTATATTATATGCCGCACAAGGAAGTCATACGTGAACAAGCGCTGACCACGAAAATTCGAGTGGTGTTTGACGCTTCGTCACATGCCAAAGGATGCAAGTCACTTAACGACTGCCTTGAAAAAGGTGACAACTTGTATCAAGACCTCGTGCAACTTTTGCTACGCTTCAGAACGCACCCAGTCGCAATGATCGCAGACATCGAAAAGGCATTCCTTCAGATTTCGATACGGGAAGAAGACAGAGATGTTTCCGCTTTCTCTGGTTCGAAGAAGGAGATTTATCCAAGGCCAAGTTACAAGAGTGGAGGATGACACGAGTACCTTTCGGAGCCACATGTAGCCCATCCTTGCTCACAGCTACCATTCTTTACCACGTCAAAGGAGCAACGGCTGCCATGGCACAAACAGCACAAACTCTTGCTGAGTCTTTCTACGTAGACGACTTATTCACTGGTGCCGATACAGAAGAGGAGGCCGCTAAACTTTGCCGAGAAGCGCAAACAATAATGAAATCGGCAGGCATGACACTGCGCAAGTGGACAACGAATTCAGAAAATTTGATGCGAACTCTTGAACGTCAGCAAGAGTCTACCAATAACGAAATGGTCGTCCTTCACGAAACATCCGTCAAGGTCCTGGGTCTGGTATGGTATCCTGCAAGAGACGAATTCAGCTTTTCGGTTGAAAATTTACTCAGATTTATGGCAGCACAGAGGGACACAAAGAGATTTGTCTTGCAGGCAGCATCAAGAATATTTGACCCATTGGGACTTGTCGGGCCATATACCATTGCCATACGAATATTATTTCAGAAGCTGTGGAAACGAGGAATCAGCTGGGATGAAGTACTACCCAATGACCTGCAAAAAGAATGGCGTGATTGGGTCATCCAGCTACCCCAACTGCAAGCCGTTCCTGTTCCTCGCTATATGTGTGGCGGAGGCAGGATGCACAACGTGCTTCAAGTACATGTCTTCTGTGACGCCAGTCCAGCAGCATACGGAGCAGCAATATACGTCGTGCCAAGTCCTGAGAAGCCGACGTTGTTCATTGCAAAGTCACGTGTAGCACCCATTAAGGAGACGACGCTGCCGCGATTGGAGCTTTTGGTTGCCTTAATCGGCTCAAGAATGTTGGCCTACGTAAGGAGTGGCTTGAAAAGTGTTCAAATTGACTACACGATGTGGACGGATTCAGTGATCGTGTTGTCATGGATAAAAGGTGACGCCACGAAATGAAAGCAGTTCGTAGCCAACGGAGTCAATGAAATCAGGTGCAAAACAGATCCATCAAAGTGCAGATACTGCCCTGGGACGGACAACCCGTCTGACCTGCTCACGCGTGGTGTGACGCTCAAGAAACTGCTGTGCAACTCTAAATGGTGGCATGGTCCTGAGTGGCTACACAGACCTATGTCCGAATGGCCGCTACAGTTCAACGAACCAGACATAGAGGAAGCCACACAAGGTGAAGTCGCAGTAGTACACGTCGCAGTAGTAAAGCGCTTCTCAAGTCCAATCATCGACATTCAACGGCATAGCAGGCTTCAGCGCCTACTCAGAGTCACTGCTTGGGTGTTCAGATTCACCGACCGCTGCAGGAAGAGGACAGATCAAACTGGACATCTCCTGGCAACAGAAATCTCGAACGCTGAACGGTATTGGATCAGACGTACTCAAGAACAAGGCTTTCCTGCAGAGCTCACCGGTTTCTCCAACGGTCAACCAGTAGAGTCCTCATCCCGAATCGCTGAGCTACGCCCTTACCTAGACACAGACGGAGTTCTTCGGGTTGGAGGCCGCTTATCGCTTATGCATTCCACGCAAGACGTTAAGCATCCAATCATACTGCCGTCAAGCCACCACTTTTCGGCACTTTTGGCGAACAGAGCCCATCTTCAAATGCTACATGGAGGCGTTAGGGACGACACGCTTACACAGCTTCGAGAACGCTACTGGATTTGCCGAGCTCGCACTTTGGTGAAGAGAGTGTTGCACGACTGCAACGTATGCAAGCGCTTCAGTGCGGGCCCAGGAAGAGCTGAGACTGCTCCAATGGCAAGCCATCGACTGTCACCGACGAACCCGTTTGAAGTGGTAGGAGTCGACTTCGCCGGCCCCCTTTATGCCTGTAAGGAAACATTTTGGAAGCGGTGGCAAAAGGAATACTTGTTGCAACTACGATCTGCGCACTGTACGGACACCAGATCAACCAAAGCAGTGAAACAAGGGGACGCGTGCTCGTGCATGCTGACAACGCGCCACGCCAGCTATGGAAGCTTGCAAGGGTCATGGAAGTGTACCATAGTGCCGACGGCCTCATTCGTTCCTGCAAGATCAAGTTGCAAGGAGGTCTTCTTGTGATCAGGCCGATACAAAGACTCTACCCCCTTGAATTGCGTACCTAACTTTGGCGTGGCCGGGAATGTTGATTATTTGCACGTTCCGGGCTGGGCCAAGGAACCGAGGAAGAAGAGGAGCGCGAGAGCACGAGCGGCGGGGACGCTCAGAACTGAAAGCAGAGCGCTTCCACACGCAGCTCAAATAAAAGTATATTTTACCTTGTGCCTTTATGACGGAGTTGAGTCTGATCGCAGTGTCTGGAACGCCATCGTTTAAACACCATGTATCTCTATGGAGCAAGCGCCACGAACGCCATCTATTGATCACTTCAAGAACTAGGTGAAGTGGCTACGACGGAGGAGGGACTGACCCACGGCGTAAGGAGCTTCGCCCCTAAAAGGACATTTACGGTTAAAGTCGAAGGACTGAAAGCGATAGCAGTGTCTAGCTACGCCCTGAAGGCGTCTCATAACGCTGGCATGTGATTATTAGGAAGGCAGCCAGCATCACCTTTACAGAGCACCAGTTTAGCCCGTCGGAAGGCCGTTGGCCAGGGCTCAAAGGTAGGATTAAGTAGAGTTAACTCGATGTGGAAGTCACACAGCTGCTCTCCAGCAACGATTAGCGTTGCTGGAGAGCAGCTGTGTGACTTCCACGCTGAGTTTCATGCACTAGTTCACGCCGAGTGGGCCAGGACTTATCCGAAAGGCCGGGCTTGCCCGTTCTGTGAGCTTGGCCAGGTAAAGCGATTCTTAGAGAGCAGGTGCCGTGCTCGGTGTCAAGACGCGGGTCCAGGCCAGACCTGTGCGCCTGCAGTTTCCACTGCTTGCTTGGGCTCTGTACTCATCAGCGTTCCTGCTGAGTAGCAAATGCTTACCACACCGTATAGATTGAGCTGGAACGACAGCAAGGGTAAATCTAAATCTAACGCTATCAAGCGTCGTCAGTTTTCCGCCCGTCTCTCCTCGTGCATTACCTAGGTGTCACCTGGAATTGAACATTGCGAGGTGTAATGCAACCCTTTGAAGCCACGCGCCTTTAAGGGCATCCACAGGTCATAAAAGCTTATACGCATGTTTAGTGCGTGTGCGCGAGCGTAAATTGCGATTTTGAATCTCGCATATCTCAGCGCATGATCACTCTTGTCTACTGCAAATAGTCCAATCAAATCAGAAACAAGCTTATTACACAGAAACAGCAGGCTCGTATTTTAAGGGCTGGTGGGCCTTGTATTGAAATTCTCTTTCCACGATTGCAAGCGAAAAGCTCGGAGACGAGGCGGTATAATCATACAAATGTTTAGGCTAATAAGACTTGCTTTAGCAAGTTTTCTATGTTCATTATCAGTAAATCTGTTTTTACTGCATTTGGCAGCATTGCAACAAATTTTAAATGCGAAATGTACACTGTAGGCTGATACACTGGTCGAAGGAAAAGCCTGCTGCGGAGCACAGGATTTTTATGATGATACAGCATAGGATTATCCGACCCATTTTCTCTTTTTTCTAGTGTTTTTTTTTTATTGTGGATTCGAGGCACCGTAAGAAGTGCAGTGTCGTAACATCTAAGCAAAAACCAAATCTTCTGTGATGTACTCCTTGTGCGTGTTTCACAGAAACCCTGAAGGCTGTGTAACCGAAAGACGTATAACGATTAGTATTCACTAAACCCTCGGTCTAGGCCCGTTTGCCTTGGCTAGACCACGTCGGTCCGATATCAGCGCTCGCAAATAGAATCCAACTAAGTTGCACAGCGCACTTACGCAATTCGGCCTTCAAAGCTTTTCTCTTGGACTTATCTTTATTTCAGCGGGCACTTTTGATGATGAAATGTTCTATATGTAATTCTTTTTTATGGAAGGATGACTGCGTTATAGTTCAAAGCTTGCATGGTACTCAATATGTTTTGTCGCATATAGGCACGGCCTTTCTATAGCGATAAGTCGACAGTGTACTGCGCGTGTTAACAGATGAAAACCTAGACGTTCATGGAAGTGCCGAATACCAACGCGCAATATGAAAATTTTCAACTTGAGGGGGTTTCTTTATTTGTGTATATGTATAGCCGGGGTGGTTTGCACGCATTATTTACTTTAAAAGTTCGGTCATGCTCACGCAGCAGATTCATGAAGGCAGCTAATACGAATGTCTGTTGTTCTAGAGAAGGTTGAAGTTACTCCTTAATAATTATGATGGTCATTTCTCTTTTCCAATGGCCCGAACTAACTGTAGGGGATAGGCTGGAAACCGGGTGGAATTACTGAAGCAATTAGTGGGCTAATCATGGGCATAAATTCTGACTATTATCACAGCAACGACGAGGATGACCACTCTATGACTTTCCTTTTAAAACGGACTTAGCAGTATGAGCAACACATGCAAATGTATCATGGAATGCGATTAAAGGTGTATTACATGGTCACATGTTCTCAGTGTGTTCCTCTTTGTATTAGAATACGCGCATTTGTGTATATACCAATTCTTAATGGACGCACCTAAGCGTTTTCTTCTTTGTTTATTCGTCACCGTCCTACCAGAAAGTCCTATTCGCCGCGAGACCGGGCTATAGGTGGCAGCACCCGTCGCCGCGTTTGTGTGGATATGCGGTCGGCGGCGCGTATACAAATGTACGCAGCGGCGCTTCGCCGTAGACGGTTTGAATCGATTGTTGGCGAGTAAAGCGCGTTAACTGCAGCCTAATGGCGATGTATGCGCCCTCCATTGCCACATCAATGCACGCAACCGTCCTAGCGTACCTATTAATTGTGAGAGAAGTGCAATCTGCCAATCAATGTGGTACTGGCCTTCAGTCACATTCGTGTTTTGCACTGTGCTCGATGTCTCTTCTTGCTTTTTTTGCACGTGTTTAAATTGTGTTTTGCCTATACCACAATATAAACTGTGTTGCGCGACTGAGCCAATGAAGTATTTACTTCTTGCTCTAGCGGCTACAAAGAAAGAGATGAAGTAGAAATTTGTGCACTCTACTTTTTTGTTTGCATGAATACGCGTACTGCTGTAGAAATGCGTGGCTTCAGGTCTTTTTTTACCGCTAACCATCCTCTGCAGACGCTAGTTCATGCTTTGGGGTATCACAACGATTTCCAAATCTCCAACACATCACGAGATGGTGTCGCTAAAATACTGCATTCACACCTCAAGAGTTAGTACTTTTTTTCGTTTAGCACGACGACGATTGAACTATGTGACGTGCTTGAACGAGAAAGTGGTACCCACATTGAAATGATTTTCGCAATTGGACGGTACGATGGTTAAACCTAGCGCCATACCGACACGGGCATGTACTCACTTATTAGAGTGCATACAAGTCTCGTAAGGCGAAATGCTTATGTATATCGTGTAGGCATACGTACAAGCATCTTCTTTTTTAACAGTCAAGCCGTTTAGCAAATCGTTCCTTGTCAGCCGATCCCAGAAAACTATCATCATCTTAACGGGTATGTGCCACTGTGCGGCTACTTGACAACGAATGCACAGAGAGAGAGAAAGAGAAAACAAGCAGAGATGGAAAGAAAAATATAAAGAAAGATAAAGAGGGAAATTCTTGCCGAAAAAACATTCTTCTCGAGGCGGTATTCGAACCCGTATACCCTCGTTCCGAAGGCGAGCGTGCTGACCATTCGGCTATCCAGGCACGCTAGCAGAGTCTGGCATCCCTGTATAGTAAAGCTTGTAAGTGTATGATATGCCATCCGGCCCAGGCGACGACGATCGAATGCATGAAGCAAGAGCCGCATCCAGCTCTTCCATGGAATAAGGCAGGACCATGTGCGGATCAAGTGAAAGTGGCGTGTTATCAGCAGTAAGGGCTCTTGTGCAAGTTGACGGGCCTGCAATCTTCCGACAAAAATCTACCGCTACCTCGATATCCCTTCCATGTTGGAAAAGGGCCAAGGCTTTAAACACCAGAAAATGAGCAGACGGCTATCTGTCGCACTATTTTTAGATGTCAAAGGAGCATATGCCAATGTTTAGGTGCGAGGAAACCAGCGAAACTCAAAAACAAGGACGAAGAAGAAGGCACATTCAAGCACACACCATCGCCGGTGCCTTCTTCTTCGTCCTTGTTTTTGAGTTTCGCTGGTTTCCTCGCACCTAAGCATGAACATGAACCAACCGGCCCAGCTTTTCACGCTTCTGAATGACAATGTTTCTCACGAAGCCATACTTGACGACCTCGAGTCGGTTGGTTTGGGTGGACGAGTGTACCGCTGGATCTGTTGCTACCTACATATGAGATAATTGTTTGTGCAAACTGATGATGGGCCGACTTCTGAGCATTACACACACCGTGGAGTTCCTCAAGGTGGTGTATTGAGCCCCACATTATTCAGCCTGGTTCTGATAGGTCTCGTGGAACGCATACCAGATTCCGTGCAGATATCTCTCTATGCAGATGATATTTGTGCCTTGACGTCAGGTGTAACATGTCCTCAGGTACGTGCGAGGCTCCAGGAAGCAGCGAATTCAGTATCGGCGCACGTTAGAGAACAAGGCCTCGAGATTTCTCCTGACAAATCGGCACTGGTCGCGTTCACGCGGAAGGCAGTGACGTCATATCACATCGCCATCGATGGACACGATGTCTTCTACGCAAGGACGCACAGGTTTTGGGGGGTCACGATCGATCGAAATCTCTGCTGGAGTCCCCATGTGGCCACTCTAAAGAAGCGCCTAACGGCCATCGCACAACTTTTCAAGTTCCTCGGAGGAAAAACGTGGGGCACATCAGTGCACGAGATGTTGCAGCTATACAAAACGCTCTTTCTGGGGTACCTGCGGTATAGCTTGCCGGTTCTGACGAACGCTTGCAAAACCAGTGTACGCACAATCGAAAACGCCCAGGGCCAGGCACTCAGAGTTTGTCTGGGATTACCACGCTGCATATTAACAGCGGAAACCATCGCAATTGCCAAAGATCATCCGGCCACAGTGCACATTACTTTGGAGGTGCTTAGAGCTCATATTAGGCGCCTTTCTCGCGCCCCTACCCACCACCTCGCTTCGCTTCCAGAAGATCGACCGAGTGCCTCCTTCTGTAAGAGAATATTGACTTACCGAGAGTGCCTTCCAACAACCTACAGGCCTCCGGAATGGATTCTAACACCCCCTTGGTGCTTGGACCGACCAAAACTACGCTTGAATGTGCCGGAAATTGCTAGAAGGCGGAGCTCTCGTCACCAGCTTTGAAGCAGATGACTCTACTCATGCTGCACGAAGAATACAAAGATCATGTTAAACTTTACATGGATGGCTCGACAACTGTTGGAGGATCTGCAGGAGCTGTGATCTTCCAAGCAAGAACCGAAAACGTCCAGTTTCTAACGTCACACAAGACAACATCGACAGCCGTGGAGCTCGCGGCACTCCGCTGCGCACTTCGCAGGATTGATCGAGAAACTCCACAAAAATGGAGCATTTTTACTGATTCGAAACCAGCTCTGCAATGTCTTCGAACTGCTCTACGACGTGGGCCTCAAGACCAATTGGTGCTGGAAATAAGACAACTGTACCATCAACTAATACGCGAATGACATGTTGTAACTTTTCAGTGGTTGCGAGGCCACTGCGGCATCATCGGTAACGAGCATGCCGACGATGCAGCAAAGAGTGCTCACGAAAACGGCGTGATGGAACCTATTCCACTATCAAGAAGTGACCCAGCAGCAAAGATTAATACGCTTGCGCATGATGTCGCAAGGTCTATGTGGAACAGTCCCGGTTTTCTCCACACCCGTCTTCACCGCCTGGATCCATGCCTACTACTCGCTATTCCATCTGGCTTACCCCGATCCGAGACGACCCTTCTCTGCCACATGTGGCTTGGGGTGTGTTTTACGAACGTCTTTGCTTGCCGCATCGGAATGACAGACAGCGCTACATGTGACCCTTGCGGCAATGACGAAACCATCGAACATATTTTATGTCAGTGCCCTCAGTACAGCTCTCAGAGACAGTCCCTCTCAGCAGTGTTTGCTCGCCTCGACGACCAGCCATCTCTGAGCAGTCAGTCTTGGAATGTCGGAAAGATCGAGCTTCACGCCAGAAAGCACCGAAGGCGCTGATGAAATTTCTGCGAGCGACCCGCCTCGTTGAAGGATTGTGACACTCCTGCGTGTATATGTGTGTGTGTGTTTGTGCTTCCCTCCCTCCCTATCCCATCCTCTCTATCTTGCTTTTCTGTCTCCCCTTACCCCTTCCCCAGTGCAGAGTAGCAGACCAGATACGTTTTCTGGTTAACCTCTCTGCCTTTCCGCATTACATCTTTCTCTCTCTCTCTTGTAAGTGTAGCAAGGGGGTGGGAGAGGCAGGTGAGCGTGAGGAGGAGAGATGTGGTGAGGGGGAGGGAAAGGAGGATAGGAGAAAGTAAATTGTAGCGCATAAAGAATGATGAAGAGAGAAGAGAGAGAAAAAAATTCAGAAAGAAAAAGAGATACAGAGAGAACATCAACGAAAGATAAAGAACTAGGGAGAGAAAGCAAGCATCGCGTCGTCTAGCTTCCAGATACCGCACCACCTGGCCAACCCGCGCATGCGCAGTAGCTAAGCCACGCCCACCTACGTAGACATCGCGCGCAACCTCCGCGCTGTAGTGCATAGCCTGGCTGCGTACTCCCAAGGAAGAAGCCACACATCTGGAAGCTAGACGTGTCGGTCGACGGGGAGTAGGAGCGGCGGCGGGTCCGTGCTTCGCTGTGCCAAGGTTAGCGCGACTTAGTGCAAACTGCCCGCAATTTTTTTTTTTCAAACGTCTCATGCTATGAAAGTCCGGCCTAGCCGGTTGGGGTCATGACAGCTTGCCCTTTGACTTCCTGAACACTTTCTGTCGCAACGAAGATATATGAGCACAAAATTATTTCGCGGTGGTACATTGGTTTGAAGCGTGCCATGAAATTTAAAGTTCATGGCTGCTGCTATTAATTAGCATGCAACCTCGCTGCCACCGGTTACCCACATGTTAAAGATTAGGCGTAAGCGTCGCGTGTTCCCACACTCTGAGTCGATCAGGAGTGAACAAGCTTGGGGAAAAGGGCATTTGCCATGCAGATTCCATCTAAACTACATATGATACAAAAAAGAACCTTAATAAATTCGATCCCGGCCACTGACAATTGCCGAGATCGCTTTTCAGATAACGCGAATGGTGTAGTCTACAACGGGTTTCAGAGATTCACCCCTTCTCATCCGTTCACGTTCGGCATAGTTAAGTACTTTGCCTATACGGAAAACGCTTGAGGCTGCTTTAGCGGTAAAGTGGCAGATGCACGTCTTATTGGCTTCCCATGGCCACAGCGCATGTGCGAATAGAAGCACAAGGTCGGGATATATATACATAAAGCTTTTATACTTCAGGCTGCTCCGGGACTGGAACTAAATACTTCACCGTGCCAGGCGGATGTTCTAATCGTACATAGGTGCGTGTGCTTGTGTGCTCGTACAAACACTCGTATAAGTATGTACTGTAAAAACACTCTAAAGGAAAAAGACGTTAAAGGTATATTCATATTTTCTTAAATTGCGTTTTACCTGCGTTACGGCGCAACTAAGTATATTCTGGGTTTCAGCGCTTCAAACAAGTCAACGGCAGTTAAGCGGCGAGTGGTGATAGAGAAATTTGTCAGCGTTGCCGTTAGTCGCCGCAATAATTACCTTTTATTACCTTGATAACCAATACTAGTCAGCATTATTGCCTACACTACCCAAGTGCTGGTCATAAAATAGCGATCATTACCCATCAGTGTTAGTATTAGGCAAGCAACCTACGGTATAGGCTTCCCACAAAGCGGAGCGAATCCTTCGCACAAAGCTCCCACGTTTTTTAACCACTACAGTACTACATTACTACACGACGCATATAAGGAGTGAAACCACATGAAAACGTCGTCATTACTGCATATTCTTTGGTCTTTTTATATGGGAAAGCACGGTTTTATTTCGCATTCACAACTATAACGGTGTCGAAAGCTTACTTTATTAATAAAAAATGGCAAAAAAGTGCACTTCAAGAAGATATCTCAACACGCCACCGCAAGATGCTCACTTTTCATATTGGCCGCAGTGTTTAGTCAATGCAACCGCTGTGGGCGCACGAGCAAGGCTGCAGGCGAGCGCCAAACATGAAAAAATTGGAGGACGCTTAAGATTTGCCTTTAAAAAGGTCCTGAACCATTTTCCGAGTAATCATTGAGTGACCTCAGTATCCGAGTTTATTTCCTCAGGAAGTGTTTGCCACAAAAATTCATCGAATCCTTCAAGAACGAGCGGAATTACAGGGATTTGTCATTCGCTGTAAGCGCTTTCTCTCTTCACTCGTCCCGACGAGTGCGCTGAAAAGCACACTAGGATGGTCGACAAGAGGGAAAGAAGCTACGTCAGAACGCGTCATCAATAGGTATTGCCCTCTTCCGTGGTGATTCCTGTACGCACTAGTGTTCCTGCTGAGTATTTCCAGCGTACTATAGAGCGCGGCGCTGGCGCGTGGCGAACCCTCGTGGCAAGAAGAGCACCTGGCCTAAACCACTCCTGATCTATGTCAACTATCAGCAAATAGCAGCAATCTGCTGTTTGAAGACATACAGCCGGCTCCCCGCCCTGCAGAGGGAGTGAGAACGGAGCTTCTGTATGAAGAGAGGGCGCTTGAGGCACTGGCAAAGTCGCACTCCGTTTGTGGACTCTACATGCCACGCACGACTACAAAATTTGGCTAAACTGCTCACAGCAGTGCTTGCTGTTCGTAGAATGTATTTTTCCACCAAGCCAGAGGGATGGTTCAGGACCCCTTGAAAGGGGCCCTGCAACACTTTTTCAGCATGGTCAGAAAACGCTGCCGATCGGTAGTCGAGGCTCCTCAGAACACGCGAGCCAAACATTATAGCGGAGCACGGGGCCTGGAATTTACTATTGATACTCAAAGTACGCTAGAAATTGTTCCTTTTTCTTTCTACAAATGATGCCATATACCCAAATGATCCCGTCATATGCCATTCATGCCATTGGCTGATTTGAGGCCCTGCAACTTCATGCCATTGGCTGATTTGAGCATCATGAACTCCATAGTTATCGCGACCGCCGCGAGAGGCCGCCACGTGCCGCGCGCGCCCGCGCGTTCACACCGGACGCAAGTCGCGCGTTCGAAGAAAGAAAAAAGAAAAAGTGCTCAAGGTCATGATGCGCGCGTGACGTAACCTTTTCCCCCATGCCACCCCTCCCTGCTTAGCTTCCAGCGCGCTCGTCGGGAGGAGAGAAGAAAGCAATTGCAGCGTGCGACAAATCTCTGTAATTCCGCTGGTAGTTGACCGATTCTAAAAATTCTTGCTGCGGTCGATTCGTGAGGCAATAAACTCACTTAATAAAGCCATTCGATTGTTGCTTGGAAAAGTGTTTCAGGGCGTTTCTAGCCCTGTGCGCATCGCCTTCTCATTCGCTCGCCATGTCTTGCTTCTCGGTGGATACCTCGACCATGTCGTGAATAAAACAACGTCTGTACGCGTGGCACTTGCCGTTCTAAACTCTCTCAGAAAATTTAGTGCAAGTGTAGTTGCGAAGTACCAACTACGCCATCATTCATCATTTCGCGAAGCGGCGAAGTAACCACTACGCGTCCGCAAGGCAATGTGCGCACTTACGTAGGTGTACGCTTTTTTGATGTTCTGGCTGGTGATAATGCTAATGATGAATTATTGCTGAGCCCTTTGTAATATATATATATATATATATATATATATATATATATATATATATATATATATATATATATATATATATATATAGGGCTCAGCAATATATATATATATATGTGTGTGTGTGTGTGTATGGGTGTGTGTGTGTGTGCAAACCATAAAGAAAAATAATTGCGAGGAAATATTTGCCGAAGCGCGCGCCCGGGGATTTGAACCTGCGACCCCTCGCTCCGCAGCGCGCTTCGGTAAAGAACTTCGCCACGCGGCATACGCCCGCAAGCATACTTACGACGAGCTATTTATATACATCATTTACCGCTGGCTGTACGCAGAGCTCGAAAGTGTTTCAGTGTGTTTACTAACACCCACGAGAAGGCACGAAGGGCGCGCTTTCAAGGTCGTCGCGCCTGAGTTGAGATGCGGGAGATGCACGCCTTTGACTTGTACTTTGACGCACAGGGCGTGGTCGCCCGTGCTCTTGAGGTGGGAAGTTTGTACGTCTTGTGCTTTCACCGCAAAGTTTCTCACTTCCGCATCATTTCTACGGAGTGCACTCTCCATGGAGTGTCACCCGCCAGCTTAGACCACATCTTCTTTGGCTGCCCTGCCGATCCTCCCTCGCAGGGGCAGCCCGCCATCAGTACATGGGAGAAATGGGAGGCCCTCCTTGCGTCGCAGGATCTGGACGCACAGCTTCGCTATGTCAACAGGGGTGCCAGTGCGCTGGCCCTGCGTGGTCTGGACACATAGGCACAACGTTACGTCCGTGCGGTGGCCCAGGGCCTGTAAAGGACACAAACCCACTCGCTGAATAAAGTTTTTCCTTCTTTCCTTCCTTCCTTGCGTTGCAGATATACACTGCACGAAGGTCACTTCGCTTGCTGCAGCAGCCACTTTTGCGAAAGGAGTGAGATAGAAGAGCCAAAGTAAGGGCTAGTAGAAGTAACAACACTTGTTAGTTCGCGCTCGTCCTTTGTGTACCTGTGCGTTCTTTTCGTGCATCCTTTTTCGTATTTCAGCAGCGCGCTGCAAATGTCGAGCTGTGACAGCTGTTAGTTTGCGCTCGTCCTGTGTGTGTTCTTTTCGCGCGTCCGTTGTGCTTGAGCAGTCCGCTGCAACTTTTGAGCTGCTTGCCGTTCTTCGTGATACTATCCAGTTTGTTGCTATTGCATTGATTGCTTCGCCCTTGCGGCGAAACTGTGACTTTTTTTTTCTCGTTTTATCGGCGCGTGCCCGGTATATGATTCCACGTCACGAACGGCGAGCACGTTGTCAGCGTCGCATGGAATTAGAGAATGGAAAATAGCGAGCGCGGAGTTTTTGAGAAACGGAACACAAGCAAGCCTGATGACTTTTATTGTTGTGGGAGAATAGGACTCCGAAAAAAAAAGGAGTCTACTAAAATTCAAACAACTAATACAAGCCATTTTTGCTCATAATCACGTTAATAATTCGCCCATGCATCTGCATGCATTTATGTTTGTATACCTCAGACTTATGTATGTCTATAAATATTGTGACCTGTTGAGTTTAGGCAATAAGTATGTTACTGTTCGAGCTTCCTGTTAACATGTGTTCTCTGTGGCAACACGTCCAAGCGAACTGTCTTTTTTTTGTTCTGATGGTGTGTTTATTACTTACTGCTGTTATTACCATTGTCCACCCCCCCCCCCTTTATGTTATGCCTCTCAAGGTGCCTTTAGGGGTCTCATAAAGGATGATGATGGCCCAGGTGCCATTGTTTGTATAAAGTAATATGATGTTTCTCGAATTCCAAGCGGAATAAACTTAATCTTGACATTGGAGAATACGGAAGCAAATCAGCTCGCAAGAAATTATACACATAATTAGCCAATCAAATGCGGTATAATATTGATTCGTAATGTCAAATTGGCCTTCCTCAAGAAAGATACCGAAGAAAAAGCAAGTAAAGGAATTTAAATACTGTGCGATAATACAAAAATTGTTTTTAACGCACACTTTACTACAGATGTGTGTAACATCCACTGACAAAACAGCCAGCGTGTTTTCCAGTCTCGTTAACCTTTTCATCAGAAGCGTGTTCAGATGCGGCGGCTTAAACGGTCCATGAAAGTAATTTTATCACCATTACTTTAACACGGGAGCCCTGTGGCACAACATTAACAAATGTAGGTTTCATGTTTGCTTGACCGCAATGCACTTTGCTGGGTTTTCCGACCAGAACCTCGAATAACAAGACCTGAGCACCAGGCGAAGTCACATTGACTTGCTTGATGGCCCAAGCCTAGAAAACGAAATAAAGACAACCGCTATGTGATGACTAAGTCAAAGAAACAAGAAATGCCTTCTTTTAACGACTATACATTAAAAATGCAGGACGTACGCTCCTTACTGACCCATCTGGTCATTCCTACAAGCTTCACTACCTGTCGCCCTAAAATAGAATGTTTCCCCCACGGAGAATTTTTCCCGGCTCATGTGCGTACGTTTGCGTACACTTGCCGGCTTCTTCCGGTGTCGTCAATGAATAAAACATATCCGCGTTTCTTTCGCTTGCTCGGCAAAGGTTAAAATGGCAACTTGAAAGTCTTGTTTCTTTATTTTTAACAAAAGCGTTATTCCAGGCAAAGGAAACGTCGGTTCATTGCCCTACGATAGCAACATTTCAAGCATACACATAAAAGATGCCAAGATATTCATTATGTCAACACCAATTCAAAATGTAATAATTTTTTTACACCTCAGATTTGAAATTATCAGGATTGAACAAACAAGGACAGTGTTAATGCAGAGCCTATATTTGGTGCTACATACCATCATTATACTTGATTTCGTTAAACGTTCAGTAAACGATTAACGGCACACTCCACGGTATGCCAGTGGCTCTGGCATTGTGTAACCGAGCTTGAAGACACAAGATCGATCCTGGCAGCGCTGGCCCCATAAAGGAAACAAAAAAAGAGCACTCGTGCAGTTAGGTTTAAATGGCTGTTAAGTAGTTACAAGTGGTCGAAAAATAACCGTCATCGTCCACTGCGGCATGCATCGTAATCACATCGATCGTAGTTCAGACACGTTAAACAGTAGAATTTTTGTCCTGAAACAATGTTACATTATATCCCCGAATTTATTCAGAAAGGTGCAATGTGTGCAGTACTTGGTGTGAACTAGGTCACGTACCCGTTTCCTGCGCCATCCCTCGGGCTTGGTGAAACAACCACATTCTACAAACAGCAAACGCTGCTGTGAGCAGGTTGGCCAAAATTTGTTGTCGTGCGTGGCATGTAGGGTTCACAAACGGAGCGCGAAGTTGCAAACTTTCTCATGTGTTCTCTAAGCCCCGTCCTCACTCACTTCGGTGGGCTGGGAGCCGGCTGTATATCGTCAAACAGTGGATTGCTGCTATTGGCTCATAGTTGACATAAAAAAGGAGTGGTTTAGGTCAGATGTGCGTCTTTCCACGAGGGGTCGCCACGCGCCGGCGCCGGGATGTATAGTTGGCTAAAATCACACGTCAGCAACACTAGCGCGCACCGGGATAGCACCGGGAGAGAGCGGTTGCGTTTCGTGACGCGGGCTTAAGTTCATGACGCATATACTGAGGTAGCTTCATTACCCCGTATCATTGCTCCCTGTGTAGCTTCCAGCGCACTCGTCGGGACAAAACAAGAGTGAAAGCACTTACACTACAGCGTGTGACAAATGCCTGCAACTCCTCCTGACGGATTCGAAAAATTTTGCGGTGATCGATTAGTGAGCCAATAAACTCCGATACTGAGGTTATTTCATGATTACTTGAAAAGTGGTTCCGGACCCCTTTAATTCTGGCGTTTCTCGCGCTAAAACCGCGGTTTGATTAGGATCGGGGACTCTGAATTGATTTGGACTGCCTGGTTTCTTTTTTTTTTTTAACGCACGCATAAATTGAAGTACATGGCTCTTCCTGCATTTCGGCGTCACCGAAATGCGGCCGCCGCGGCCGAGAATCGAACCCGTGTCCTCGACCTTAGTAGCGCTACAACTACGACGTGCTTAGCTACCACGGCAGGTGCACTCATGAATTCTATCAACCTAAGGATGCTGTAGAACACCGGGAAAGTGGCGGAATAATAAAGTAATGTTATCTGGCTGCTTTGCATGCACCTTGTTAACCTATACCTAAAGACGCGGGACCAAACATTAGCATTTTGTCCTAAACAATAAGGAACAAATAGAACAAGAATGGAATTTTTGTTACGCAGGATGCATTTACCTTGTTTGTATATATATGTTCTAAAACTTCAGACGATGCACTTAGTGGAGCTCATCAAGGGCGAGATCAGGACATCGGCATTAGCCTTTCTTTTTACTTTTGAGGTATCCTGCATGCCGAGGCTTAGGTTTAGATTTTGCAGTTTTAAGTAAACGATAGCAGGCTGCTTCCTAGGGGCTTGACCTATCAGGTTTCTCAAGGCTGAACACGGTGTCAGAATAAAGACGCCAATATCGGTTTCGCGTTTCCAGCTCGATGGCTCCGTATTGCGCAACATAAGCCGGTGCGCACAGGCAGGCTTCCTTATGGCGGGTCCTCACGTCTGTAGGCTTCAAGTGTTTTTTTTTCGTTTTCCTACTCGCCTTTTAAGCATTGCTCCGCGGCGTTTTATGATCAGCGAGTTTATGACTGTCAGCACCTATTTTTGCGTACATACCGCAGCCAAAGATTTCGCCATAGCCGTTCGTACATTACTACTCTTGTACACAGCTCTAAACAGCCATCTCTGGAACGCTGGAGCGGCGTGCTCCGGAATGCACGGGTTTGAGATAGCCCACATATGAGCCTGCATTCCACAGTTCTCGACAAGGTCGATTAATATCGGTCGCGAGTCCTAACACGCAAGCCCTCTTTCCCTAACATGATCTTTGCGCTATTGGAACGCGACTCGCAGAGGTGGGGACAATAGATGAACAAAAATAACCGTTAGTGACATGATTGCGCGGAATTTATTGCACAGAACGTCGTCCACTAAAGTAACAGATTTCTCTGCGGCAACTGCAGTGTTGTCGAGAAAAACAAAAGGTGTGCTTTTTTATTTTACAATATATTTCTTTTTTTTTTTGCTTGGAGAGCCCCATAAACCAGTGCTTCTGACGAACAAACTACGGACGTTACAAGCCTATGCACATAATTTATGTCATGCGGAATGGCATTGTTCACTTGAGCGCCGTGCTTTGGTCACATGTTTGTGAACTGTTTGCTGGATTCACCAATATCAAGCCGAGTTAGTGCTCGACATTTCTAAATATAATTGTTGGGGTTTTACGTTCCAAATCCACGATAAGATTATGAGAGATTCCGTGATGGAGGAAGGAAGGAGAAGGAGAGAAAAGAAAGGCAGGGATGTTAACCAGTCTAGAAGGACCGGTATGCTACCCTACACTGGGAGAAGGGATGGGGGAGATATAAAGATAGAGAGAGAGAGAGAGAAGGAGAGCACGCACGCACAAAAAGTCACACACATTTCACGGTCATCATAACGACGTTAGTCTATAACCGACGGTGCCGGTCTGATGCCTTCAAGAAGTTGAGCACTGCCTTCGTCGCCTTCACCCGCGATGACCTATCAGGACGACATTTCAGAATGGTTCCTGCCGTCATCGGTCTGGGATCTATGCGAGCAAGAGCGACTGCGAGGGATTTTCTCTGCGCCTTGTAGCGAGGACAGTCGCTGAAGATGTGCTGTAGTGTCTCCTCGCTACCACAGTTGTCACAAAACGGGTTGTCAGCCATTTGGATTCGAAAGGAGAATGACTTTGTGAAAGCCACTCTTAGCCATAAACGGCAAAGCAGAGTGGCATCATTTCGGCGTAGTCCCGTAGGTGTCTGAAGACGCAGATTGGTCGGGCAGTGGCGGTGGTGGTTGTGCAGTCTGCTTACTGTGTTATAAGTGGAGGAAGTCATTTCTTGTGCAGCCACTCGAAGTTGGCTAGCAGCATCGGTCCTTGATAGGGGTATCGTCTCGATCCTGTCACCTTGAAGAGCTGATCGAGCAGCATTGTCGGCGTGTTCATTGCCTATCAGGCCGCAGTGACTTGGTAGCCACTGAAATGTCACGTGGTGTCCTTTCTCTAACGAAGTATGGAGGACATATCTAACCTCGAAGACCAACTGCTCGTATGGTCCGTGTCGCAGGGCTGATAGCAAAGATTGTAGGGCTGCCTTCGAATCGCAGAAGACTGACCATCGTTGGGGCTGTTCACGGTTGACTACACAAAGTGCAGCGCGAAGAGCGGCAAGTTCTGCTGTTGTTGATGTCGTTGGGTGGTCTGTCTTGAAAGTTACGCTGATAGCTTTCGCTGGGACGACCACTGCTCCGGACGAACACTGGAGGGTAGTTGACCCATCAGTATAAACATGCACATGATCAGCGTACTTCTCGTGTAAAAGAATCAGAGACAGCTGTTTCAGCACTGGAGATGAGAGCTCAGATTTTTTTCTGATTCCCGGGACGTTGAGGTGCACTTCAGGTTTAATGAAGCACCAAGGAGGTATCGCTGGCTTAGATGCGGGGCTGAAATCTGACGGAAGGTGGGCAGAATGGTTCGCAATCGCTGCACAATACGATGCCCGTGGTCTTTCTGAAGGCATTGTTGCAAGGTGGTGGCAATCGGCCCGGGAAAAATGCCTAATATGAGCTCTCAAGGCTTCAACCGCAATGTGCGTTTGCATAGGGTGGTCCCGTGCGATTGAAATAGTCGCTTCAGTCGACGCGCATTTTGGCAAGCCAAGGCAAACTGTGAGAGCCTGAGCTTGTACAGCCTGCAGAGTGCGAATATTTGTCTTGCATGTATTAGTCAATACAGGCAGACTATATCTCAAAAAACCGAGAAACAGTTATCTGTACAGTTCCAGCATTGCGTCGACCGACATCCCCCAGGTTTTTCCACTCAGGAACTTGAACAGCTGGGAGATTGCTGTCAGGCGCTGTTTCATGTAAGACACATGCGGTCTCCAACGAAGGTCTCTATCTATGATTATACCCAGAAATTTGTGGTTTCGGGCATACGCAATGGTCCGTCCTTCGATATAAATGGCATTGTGCGTCATTGGTTTACGTGTGAAGGCCACTAATGCACATTTTTCCGGGGATATTTGAAGGCCTTGCTTCCCGAGACAGCTCGCTGTCAAACTTGCAGCTTTTTGAAGCCTCGCTCGTATCTGGAGGCGTGTGACGGCTGATGTCCAGACACATATGTCGTCTGCGTATATAGATGTCTCGATCGTGCATGGTAGGGATTCGGCAAGATCAATGAGAGCGAGATTGAACAGTGTAGGACTTAGTACTCCGCCCTGAAGAACGCCCCTGCAGGTATAGTGTCGTGTGGTTGGGCCGTCGTCGGTTGACACAAAGAAAGATCTAGCTGTCAGGTAGCTAGCAATCCATCGAAAAACTCGACCACCCAGGCCAACCATCTCAAGGGCATCGAGAATGGCCTCGTGTGGCACGTTATCGTATGCGCCTTTTACATCTAGGAACAAGGCTGCAGACAAACGCTTGCGTGATTTCTGCTGTTGGACATACGTTACGAGATCAATGACATTATCAATAGATGAGCGATCACGTCGAAATGCAGCCATGGAGTTTGGATAAACCTTGTAATGTTTGAGATACCACTCGAGGCGGCTAAGGATCATCCGTTCCATTATCTTTCCCACGCAGCTGGCCAGTGCGATAGGGCGGTATGAGGCAAGTTCAAGTGGGGACTTGCCCTGCTTCAGAAGTGGTACCAAACGACTTGTCTTCCATTCGTCGGGAACACTGCCCTCTTGCCAGGATGCGTTGTACAGACGTAGCAGCTCTCCCCGCGCAGTCTCACCCAGATTGCACAGGGCTCGATATGATATACCATCTGGCCCCGGTGATGAAGAACGCCTGCATAGGGCTAGTGCCGCCTCAAGCTCCTCCATTGTAAATGGAAGGTCCATGCGGCCGTCACGGGAATGAGGAGCGTTACTTCCGGCCAGAGCACCTGGACGAACTACTTGGTCTGCTATCCTCGCGCAAACGTCTTCTGCGACATCAATGTCTCGCCGCTTTTGGAAGAGAGCAAGCGCCTTGAACGGAAAACGCTGTTCAGGAATGCATCGCAGGCCACGCACCGTTCTCCAGATGTGAGATAGGGGCTTGCGGGGGTCTAGTGTCTGACAAAACGTTCTCCAACGTTCGGAGGATAACTTGTCCATACGACGCTGAATCCTCTTTTGCATTCTTCTGGCTGTTCTAAGGTCGTGGACGGATTTTGTGCGCCGATATCTGCGTTCCGCACGGCGGCGAAGCGCTCGCAGTCTTTCCAATTCGGCATCAAAATCGTTCCGCCTGGATGTAATCGGTATCGTGCGCGTGGCATCTTGCATTGTGCATTTGATGACTTGCTCTAGCCCATTGCTTAGACCCGCTTGGCAAGCATCCTCCATGTCAGACTAAAAAGTGGTCCAGTCAATTCTTCGAACGGCCTTCCCTGGACCAGATCTGGACATCCCTTTGATGTGAAGATACGTGGGAATATGGTCACTCCCGTGTGTCTCAATATCCGAAAACCAATTAGCACACCTGGCGAACGAACAAAAGCAAGGTCAAGGCAGCTGCCATATGTCACACCTCGAAGAAAAGTGGGGCTGCCGTCGTTCATGAGGGTGAGGTCATGATTGTGAGCGAAACTTGCTAATCGGCGCCCTCTTGCATTTATCCTCGTACTTCCCCATGCCAGATGATGTGCATTGAAGTCTCCTATGATGACCCATGGAGCTGGACACACGGCCAAGATACTATCTAATCTTTTTGAGTCAAAATTACTTGAAGGCGATATATAAACGCCTATCATAGTGAGCAGCAAACTCCTCGTTTATGTTCGTCGGGAACTCACTTATTTGTTGCATCCAATTGCGCCTCATGATGGCAATCAATATGTATGCCTGACAATTAAGAAGAACAAACTCATGTTCCGTGATGGAGGGTTCCATAAATTCTGACCACCTGGAGTTCTTTAACGTGCACCGAAATTTGCGCACTACGGCCTCCTTTCCTCTTCATCGAAGTGCGGCCGCCGCGGCTGGGATTCGATTCCGCGACCTTCGCGGTCAGCGGTCAAGCGCCATAACCACATGACCACCGCGGTGGATCACGACATTTCTCGGCAAACGGTGGTTTGACTGTAGACTGCTCATTATCATGCATTGGACGCTTCTTCATTCGATGACCTTTAGTCTATTTTAGGGATTGGGTTTCTCTGCTGCCATATTGGACTGTAGCCTTGCCGTTTTGTATATTTTACAACGGAACAAACAGTGCTACGGTATACGCATGCACATGGAAAACGGTTGGGTTGGTACATTCGACGTTTCATGACATCAGTAATTCACATCGCGACGTACAAAAATAAGGAAATATTCGTTTAACAGTCCAAGGTGACTGCCCCCATGTGTGTTATATAAAGTCGTCCATATTTCACCGTGACGATGGAAGAAGCAGAGTGCTAAGCGAAGAAACGCCGAGTGGTGTGTATACACTCCGCTTAATCGAGTTCGCAGCACGTTAGAAGTCTGGTACGTTACAATGCTTCTTGGTGTTGCAATATGGTGAAACGCTGTCTTTATATATATATATATATATATATATATATATATGTGTGTGTGTGTGTGTGTGTGTGGTGTGTGTGTGTGTGTGTGTGTGTGTGTGTGTGTGTGTGTGTGTGTGTGTGTGTGTGTGTGTGTGTGTCGGTAGGCGATAAGAACAAATATTGGGGGAAGGTCAAGGTCATTCTGCAGTAAGGGGCACGAAGCTGGGCTATGAGTATAAGTTTTTTGCATAGGTTGAACGATTGTATTGGAGTAGACATAGCATTAGGCCGAGTTAAAAAAAAGTCACAGTTTCGCCGCAAGGGCGAAGCAATGAATGCGATAGCAAGGAACTAATGCTATATGAAGTGAGGCTGGCCAATGGATACTCTCAGTTTGAACAGCGCTTTTGTTGCAAAGGCGGCCGAAGCAGCGAAGGAAACTAGCGTGCTTCAAGTGTCGAGCTGTGACACTTGATAGTTCGCGCTCATCTTCTGTTTGTTCGTTTAGCGGCGCCCCTGAGCTCGAGTGACATTCGTACGCGCCGTAACATGAGCGCGGACATCACGGTGAAAGCTTGAAACATTCCTCTACCCCTCACCACGAGAAAACCGCGCGAGCAGACAGCGGAAGGGCAAGCTTCTCCCATGCGCAAATACAAGAAGAAGCGAGCGAGCTCGCCGACGACTTTTAAGTGCGCCCGTCGGGCTCCTAGCGCCATCTCGCTGGTAATGAAGAAACGCTTATTATCGCCTGCTGTCTCTGAGTCCGTCCAGCGCTAAAGGGTGTGTATATAACGCTCGCCGTTAGCTACGTGAAGGATGTGCGTTTCGTGGCGTAGTGGATCGCGTCATTCCCTGCTGAGCAAGAGGTCCTTTGTTCAATTCCGCGCTTCGGAAGCATTTTTCTGAATTATTTTCTTTGGGGCTTTTATATATATTACATACTTATACATATACGGTGCATGACGGCGACGGCGACGGCAAAATCCAGCCGAGACTGTCCATATAATTGCTATCGCAATAAAAAGATTTCTTTTTGGAACTTGGTGGCGCACAGGTCGGCGCGCCGTTATACAGGGGACGCTCAGTGCATCCACCCAAAAATAATTCCTAGGGTTTCACGTGCCATACGATATCATTACGAGGCACGCCTTAGTGGAGGGCTCCGGAAATTTCGACCATATAGTGTTCTTTAACGTGCACTGACATCGCACAGTACACGGGGCCTCTAGCATTTCGCGTCCATCGAAATGCGACGCTGCCGGAATCAACTCGCGACTTCCGGGTCAGCATCGTCAGCATCGTCAGCATATATATATATATATATATATATATATATATATATATATATATATATATATACCGGCTGTCCCAGCTAACTTGGACCAATATTAAAAAAAACGTGTGCTCTGGGAAAGTTTTACTTGTTGCTTATTAATGGTAGTCGTGTGTACATACAACCTGTACTTTTTCATGACGAAGCGCTTATTAATTATTTAACTTTCATTGGCCAACCTTTTTATTCTTGCTCGAATCGGTAAAATATCAGCTTTATGTAGTACCTCGCCTCAAATAACCCAATAATGAAGGATTTATTTATTTTTTTCTTTTGCTGAAATCTGCTTGGTTGGTTTTTCCGAGAAAAAAAGAAAAGCGCCCGAAACATTCCAAGTATGAAATAGACACGCGCTCGCGCGCACCGCTAATCTAGCGCTTTCAGGCGTTTTTTAGTTGATACACGGCTGCGTTCGTTCATTACCTCATTTTACAGGGCTTCACGCTCGATGATGGACGCGTCAGCAGCGTGTTTTGATGCGCATCTACGAAATAGCGTGAAGCCCTGTACAGTGAACCAAATCGAGGCATGTGTGAAGAAAATAATGCCTGAAAGCGCTTGAGTAGCGGCGCGGGAGCGCGCTTTTGTTCCTTCTTGGAAAAAACTACCAAGCAGATTTCAGCAAAAAATGAGTTCTTCATTCCGGGGTTATTTGAGGCGAAGTACGGCATAAAGTTAGTATTTTACCGATTCGAGCAAGGATATAAAAGGTGGCCAATTAAAGTTAATTAATTAATTAGCCCTTAGTAATGAAAAAATACAGCTTGTATGTACACACGACTAGCACTAATATACAGCAGGTTGAACCTTCCTAGAGCGCATGTTTTTTTTTTTGTTTTTTTTAAATCTTGGCCCAAGTTAGCTGGAACAGGCGGCATATATATATATATACATAGGTCGGCAAATTCACTCATGGGCCGACTCACTCAGACATACTCAGACTCAGATCGAGCCGCGAGTCTGAGTCTTAGTGAGTCCGGGCGAGAAATAATTTGGTGAGTTTGAGTCCGAGTGAGTCCGGGTGAGAAAATTTTACTGAGTCTGAGTCCGAGTGAGTCCGGCTGAGGAAACTTTTTGTGAGTATGAGTCCGAGTGAGCCCTAAGCGCAAAATATATTTCTTGAGTTCGTCTGAGTGAACTCTACATTTTATTGCCGACCTATGGTGATAACTCCTCAACTTCAGCACTATACTATCGGCCTTATGAGCACTCAGGCATATTTCAACGCAATAACGTTCATACGCCATACGCCAGCTCAACATTTATTCATCAGAGGCGCGAGTTAAGGGGGGGGGGGGGCTGCCTTGACCTCACCCCTCCTCCCCGCAAATTCTTTCTAGGGAAGTTCTTGATCAAAATATTTCGTCTGAATTATCTCTTTCAACAAAAACGTTGTTACTGGATTGCAGCCATCGATAACTCACATTTGAAAATACAGGCTCAAAAGCCGGCAAGTAGAGCATTGATTAAGCGAGATAAGTGGAGTTAAAAAGCGTGGACACCATGGTCTAAAAAGCTAATTATAAGCTAACAGACTCGTGAGTCGAAGCACTCTCAAACACACACACACACACACACACACACACACACACACACACACACACACACACACACACACACACACATATATATATATATATATATATATATATATATATATATATATATATATATATATATATATATATATATATATATATATATATATATATATTGGTCATTCCATGCCAAATCATCCCGCGTTTTTCCGACCATCACAAATCTGGCTGAAAAATTTCCACGTTTTTCTTGCAAGTGCGGAACTCGCTCTGCTCGTTTCTTTCTGTTGCCAAAAATTTTCCCGCCTGTTTGTGAGAGAGTGTAGTTTTGCGCCGACTGAGCTAAAGGGCATCAAACAACATTTTTTTTTAAAGGACGTTTATGGGATGCACTCGATAAAATGGTATTTCCGGCAAGCTAATGAAGTGATGTCACTGTAAGAATAATGACCTATTTATGTGTATTGATTCTTCGAGGGCTTTTCGCACGAGCAAAATTGAATAAAGCTGCAAAGTTGATATTTTTTTACAGGAACAAGGCAAACCGAAAGGGTAGAAATGAATAATGTACTGGTGGCCTGTTTGACATGCTACAAAAGAAAAATAATTCAGTCGCTGAAGGTGTAGCAGATCGTCTGAAAAAAAATTGCGAATTTCACTTTTTTTTGAGAAACGCTTTGTATTCAGCATCAAAAAACTTGCCTTGGTGGTCGGACTAAAAATATGCACGATACTTCATTTGAAAGCTCTATGTATTAGCTGAACATTGGCGAAGTTACAAAAGGGTATTAGTTTTTTACTTGAAAAATATTTTTTTGAATTTTTGTATCTCCACCAGCTTTTCGCCGACGGAACTCAAGCGGAAATTTGTTCAGCATAATTGTGATGGTCGGAAAAACGCTGGATGATTTGCCATGGAATGACATATATATATATATATATATATATATATATATATATATATATATATATATATATATATATATATATATATATATATAGTGGGTATAACACAACGGAGGCGTTGTCAACAGTAATATAAATATTTATTTTCCAACAGTTTCGGGAGGGGACCTCCCTTCCTCAGGGGATGATGAAGGCAGGTCCCGTTGTGTTATAACCACTACTTGAAAAGAACTGGCCCATTGCACTATTCATCGAAACACACACACACACACACACACACACACACACACACACACACACACACACACACACACACACACACACACACACACACACACACACAAACACACATACATATATATATATATCTTCAGTTGCCGTAAAATAATTAGGAAAAAGGTATACGCTTCTAAAAAACTGTTTATTTGTCGACGTTTTGATCGGAGACCGATCTTCATCAGGATGAAGATCGGTCTCCGATCGAAACGTCGACAAATAAACAGTTTTTTAGAAGCGTATACCTTTGTCATATATATATATATATATATATATATATATATATATATATATATATATATATATATATATATATATATATATATAATGTGTGTGTGTTTGTGTGTGTGTCTGAAAAGGACTCACGTACGAAATGTAGTTTTATTCACGTTTCGGCTGGTGGGTAGCCTTCGTCAGAAGGCTGGCCTTCTGACGCATTCGTCAGATTCTGACGAGGGCTGGTCCACCAGCCGAAACGTTAATAACACTACATTTCGTACGTGAGTCCTTCTTTTCACACACACACACACACACACACACATTATATATATATATATATATATATATATATATATATATATATATATATATATATATATATATATATATATATATATATCAATAGCAGCAGCAAAATTACGAAGTTTCGCACAAATAAAGAAGCTATTGCCTTTGATGTTTAGAAGCCAAGCTTGTATTGCCTCACAAGAGTTGTTGGCGTTTTAGGTTTGACCGGAAAGTAGCCCGCGCGTGAGCGCCAAGAAATGCGGCCCTCGAAGGTGCGCTGGTGACGTGCGTGTTTGTGTTCCCCGTTTTACAATAACTGGTGCTCTCTCGACCGTGGGGTTGTCCGCGATCAGCCATTTCCGATGCGGCAATCTGATCTTTTATCGAGGTTATCGAGATGACTGGTCGTTTCATGTTGCCTGGATATGAACGCACGGTCGTCGTTGTTGCCTGTAGCAACTGAAGTGTTGCGCTGTTAAGCACGTGGATGGCGGTCCAATTCGTGGCATGGAGGAAGGAAACAGTGAGGAGGGAGCATTGCACAACATGGTAGAAATAAATGATTAAATAAATAAATAAATAAATAAATAAAACTTCGCAAATTTTCCTCATTTTCCCGATAGGGCAAGGGCTCCTGAATTTTTCATTGATTTAAAAACATTTATTAAATGTCAATTAGTGCCTCAGATTACATTTATTGACATGTTACGTAAAAAAAAATTAATAAACTTCAGGGTTTTGCGAACAAATATGTGATTATAAGGCACGCTGCATTGGAAGTCTCTGGGCTATTTTGTCTACCTGGGTATCGTTTAGCTTGCTCACGATGCTACAAACCATGGAGTATCTCGCGTCTCTCGCCCATCAAAAGTTGCGCCTTAGTGATTATTTAGAGCAACTCACAGTAATGGATATAAATTAGGAGCCTGTCTAGGTATTATTTGAAAGTTACAAGCCCTACTGAATTTCATTCCCTGTCCACATATATATAAAGGAAGAAGCCACCAAAACACAATCTGCCTGTGCCGCGAGCACGCGTCCACCGATATCTTGTACTCAATTTTCATAATAAGATAAAGCATGCGACCGGCTGTTGTCGCAAACAAAGCGAGCAAATAACGTTGGATTAAGTTACCAAGATCTTTCATCACGGACGTTGCAATATCGTGTCGGGCTTCATGAAAAATGAGCTCGCTTATTGTAGTTCGCGGAAAACGTAATAAACAGACAATGACGGTTATCTGTGGCCATCTGCGAATTAAGTCAATTATAATGCGGCGAAAGGCGTCTAGTGCCTTATACCGAGTATAACATAGCTCGGTGCGACCACCATGCAAGAATTACAGTGAGAAGGCATCACGAATGAAACCTTTCTCGCTCCTTACTAGCGGTCAGTTCAGAGCAAAGGCGTACGACAACAGCTTTGCTTACGCGGGTTCACTTTCTCCTGAAGGAAATATTGTCCTTGTGCTTGATGGCGAGGAAAACATGTCACCTGCGCGCCGTCTTCGTCCCGTTCCTTACGCTGCTTTGCTGCAGTTTTCAACGCCTTCGGGATCGATGACTCTTCTGCGGTAATTCTTGATTCGCTGCATAAGAAAATCCCCTTGACAGTTCTCACACTAATCTGCAGCTGTGATTGCGGCTATACCCTTTAGCATTCTGTGCGGTGCGCCTCGACAACAACAACAAGAACGACAGTGACAACACGAAGATCAAGTATACGTTGCCCAAACGTTATACAGTGCTGTATATCTTTCCCGTATAGACGTAGTCGCTACATTGGTGAGAGTGCTCTTTACAATCATGTTTTTGCCGTTATTGTAGCGGTTTGTCCAACGCAGAGGGAATTGCGAAAAAAAAAAAAAGAGATTTGTATCATGACAGATAAGGGGGCAGAAATGTGGATGACGCGCATCAAGATTGGATGTCTTTATCAGTTACCGACACCAGCCATCCTCATACTGATAGAAATCATAGCCTGCCTATTGATCGTGGTTGTATGCCGTCGCTGCTGACCGCTTTCTTTCTTACGTAACACCGTTGCAAAGGCGCTTTGCGACGGCGTCACGATCACCGCTACGATCAAAACAAGCTGTGCCGTTGAACTCTTATCGTTATCATCTGCAATGCAAAGCTCTTTAAAGATTGTGTAGCCGAATGCAGCTTCGTCGAAAGCTTCTGTTATTTCGTTGTTTTACGAAACGTAAAAAAAATCACATTGCGGTTCTTCTCTGCTATGCTCGAGGACGGTGGGTTTAGTCCCCGCTACGGCGGCCGCATTTCGATGGGGGCTAAGAGCAAACTTTTTGCTTAGATTTAGGCGCACGATAAATATCTGCGGGTTGTAATACTTAATCCGGAGTCCCACACTATACGGCGTGCCTTAAGAATTATATTGTAGTGTTGGCACGTAAAACCCCTGAAGTTTTTAATGTGCCAAAGCCATGATATGATGATGAGGCACGCCGCAATGGAAGAGTCCGCATTAAATTTGATGACCTGGACAACTTTAACTCGAACATAAACATACGTACACAAGCCTTTTTGCCTATCAATCCGATCAAAATGTGGCCGGGAATCGAACCCGCGCCCTCTGGCTTAGCAGCGCGACACCACAGCCGTTAAATTACTTAACTTTGCCGACGTCATTTGAGGGATCGTTCAAAGCCGCCCATCATGCTCACTTTTCGAGCGCTAATGCCTAACTCATTGGCGTAGCCAGGGAGTGGCACACCAGGCCCGTGCCCCCTCCCCCCGATATTTTTTTCCCCATGGGATACAGGTCACAAAATGACACTCGACCACACCTATCCCCCCCCCCCGCAGCCCATGTCGGATCAAGGAGGTGCCTCCCCCCAACCCCCTCTGAAAAAAAAATTTCTGCCTACGCCACTCGCCTGACTTCGGAAAATCCCGCATCTCAGAGGTTTCTTTTTGCTTTTCACTTTGTAAGACAGAAATGCGGGGACCAGTTGCAACATTGGCGCAGCTACCAGTTTTCCATTTTTTATGATCTTGTCGCACGCCGTGCATGAAATAATATGAAAAGCAAATGTATAGCGCACGCATATTACGCGACGGGCACTATAGATTACGATGACGAATGTGCATGTGCATCGCATGTGCATAAGATGTGCCATATATACACCTCATGCGCTGCTTTCGAAACATGGTGGACACTACGCGGTTGGATCTGTATTAAGTAAACTGGCGGCAGTACATTTGAGAAAAACAAACTGAGTTCCTTAATGTGTCACATGCATGGAGCAGCGTTAATCCACAAGAACAAAGATGTGATCTCACGAAATTCACGACGCAGCTAATCACCTACAGCAGCAAACAGTGTGCTTCGTAGCGATGTTGCTAAAGCCTCCCTCTCTAAAAACTCCGTGCACACAAACAGGAATTCCTTTTCTCGCTTTCGTTTTCTTTAAAAGAGAAAGAAGAAGAATCTTTATTTCATGAAGGTAACCAAGGCGTTTCGAATGCGAAGCAATTCGGGCTTCTCGGCGTTCTCGTCAGGCTCCATCCAAAGTCATGTTCGGAATACGAAGTTCCGTTCAGGGTATTTGTCTTATAGTTACAGTCGCACAAATTATCCTCGAAAGCTTAACATCACAGTCACGTACTGAACGATTGTACGACTATCAGGTTCCGAAAGCTGTCGTGACTTCCTGGGCGCATCAAATGGACACAACCGTTACTATAAACGTACCAGTAATTAGCCGACGCGTATTAATACATAGTCATCTAAAGATAGGAATGACTTCCCGCAAAGTATAACTGAATATATTATACGAAAATTCACGAATCCAATGCATCGTACTCGAAAGGTGGTCAAATACGAGAAATACGGAAAAAAATTCCGGCAGTTCCCACGCATTGAGGGGATCGATTTCATGCGAATCGGTAAGCGAGGAAATGCCTATGCCACATTTGTATCTTTTTTTTTTTTGGCTTTGAGGCAAGTGTTACGAGTGGTGTATTGACGTCTTGGCGTAAATTGAGTACTTGTGTGCATATCGTGGTCTTACGAGGCACATCGGTTATATGGGCGCCCAAATGGTCGCTTATGCTCCGACGTAACGTCGGCGCTTACGTTAGCGGACAGATAGTTTTATCGAAACGAAGTGCGCGCTACAGTGCGCTGATGTTCATATCATAAGCAGATTTGCTGGAAGTCTCCGTGCGGAGACGAGCAACGCTTGACTATAGCTTGTTGAGCCACAGGAGTACATATGTAATGTTTATTACATTGTTATAAGAATAAGAATGGGTAACACTGCAACCGCATTTGACGTTAGACAAGCACCACCACCACAGCTGATGTTAGGCAACCGTCACCACAACTGCTCACCTAATAGATTTATTTACGGTCTGTACCACGTGGGTGCTGGCAGAGGGCCGTTGGAGCCCATTTGTCAGCGTCTCTCGGCTGCATTAAAATCGCCAAATATATATCAAAAGGTATGTCTTTCTCTTGTTTAACCCGCGGAAAATGTCTTTTAAAATTACCCGCCGTGATAGCTTAGCACGTAAGCTCGAGGGCGCGGGTTCGAGTCGCGCCCACGGCGGTCACATTTCGTTGGGGCGAAATGCCAAGAATACGCGCGTGGTTAAATAGGTGAACATTAAACACAGGTGGCCAAAATTAATTCCCAGTCCCCAACCAAGGCATGCCCCTTAATAATATCGTGGCTTTGGCACATAAAACCGCAGCAGTTATTATTATTATTATTATTATTATTATTATTATTATTATTATTATTATTATTATTATTATTATTATTATTATTATTATTATTATTATTATTATTATTATTGTTGTTGTTGTTGTTGTTGTCTCATCAAATTTTCAATGTCTGTTGTCGCTGTTCTGGGTGGGGTTAGCAACTTTAAGCACATGCAGTGGGAGTGCCCCTCTTTACAGGATCACACGGACCACAGATTGACGGAGCAAACATTTTACTCATTGCTCAAGAGCCATGACTGGATTGATCAACTTCGGGCGGTCCAGAAGGCCCACGATGCGGTGGTGAGGCTTGGCCTCTCCGTCCCAACGTGTTAGCGGCCCGCAGTCTTGCCCCTACAAAAACGGGGAGAAGATTCTTCTGGACCCAAATAAAGTTTACCACCTACCTACCTTGGGTTTCACATGTGGCGCATACACGTATACCACGGGCCGTCGTATTCGGGTATGCCTGAGTGGGTAAAGTGTTGCGTGGTACACGACAGGCATGTCGTGTCGTTGAGGGCGAGAGCCGTAAGTGCCGCATGAGGAGTGTCGCGTGGCGAAAAGCTGGCGTGAGGCACAAAAAAGCACATCAATCGCAAAAAACCACAGGCACGCATTGTGGCTCCAAACGCACGAGATGCTTGGTCACTTCGTCTTTACGGAATTGGCATGACTAAAGAAACAGCGCGCATCCGAGCTGATAAAGAAGACCACAAAGAAAACGATCTTCTAGAGCTGCAGACTTCATGGAAAGCTTCCGCTTAGCGGCGTCGGCCGCTTAGAGAGTACAAAAAAAAAAAAAAGCTAAGAAAAGCGCGTCCGCGTGACTCGTTTACTGATGTCTACGGGAGCGCAAGCCATACGAAAGCGAGTTAAAGCATGACTGTGCATATATATATGATGACAAGCAAAGCTCATTTAGTAGGTAGTGAGTGAATTAGTTAGACTAAGGAAAGTTGATCCGTGTAAGTTACATTAGTCAAAGGTAACTACTGAAAATTCATGATATGATGATATTCAAAGCAAAATGAGTACTGAGTGAATTAGTGAAATATAAATCGTGAAACTTCATTAGTAAAAGTGGCATTCGTGGCAGCTAATAAATAATACTTCATTAGTTAACAGTGGACGTCAATATAGGGCACATGGTAAAATAGCCGCACCAGATGGCTCGCCTTCGAGTTGTCTTTCGCGAATGCATAGGGGACCCTGTGAGTTTTTCATGTGACCTCTCAGTAATGTTCGTCATACGCTCTTATCTTCCTATGCCAATTTTGGTACAGTCAATGAGAATCTGCAGCACCGTCAACTTGCCTTTGTTTTCTGCGGTGAAATAACCCGCACGCCTTCATGCCGTATGATCGGATATATCAATGATGTCTGGCTGCTGTGTGTGCGTGCGCAAAGGTAATGGAATGCGAAGTCCTTGAAAAGAAAGGAATCAAGAAATTCGAGTGACTGCACCCCCGACTGCCACCACAGCGCCAGATGCCGTTTAGCGAAAACAGAAGGCAGAAGTACCGTTTAGTGACAACGGCCAAGTTGCACACTAAGAAAATCATAGTGTCTCCACCGATTATTACACCGACGCGAGATTGTTTTTTTTCTTTTCTTTCTTCTTTTTTTTATGGCAGCGGCAGCCGCGGAAGCTACACGAAGGAGCAGAACAAGAAAAAAGCAACCAAGAGACAGCAACTTGCAGGAATAACGTTTCGGTATACCTGTTGCCAATGCTCTTTGCTTGTTGCCAATATTCTTTGCTGCTGGCACTTGCAAGAGCAAGAGGTAAGGAATATTCTGACAGCAGCAACTGAATAACGGAGGCACCATTTAGTGACAACTGAGTCTTTGATGACCCCCCCCCCCCCAAAAAAAAAAAATCGAAGAAAAAAATCTTTGCCGGAATACATGAATGAATGAATAAATAATTAAACGTTTTTTTCCGAAACAGTGTTCTGAGGAACAGTGTACTCTACGCGGGAGGGTCCGTTATTGAAATATGGTTTTCATGGCCGAGAGTTTTTAGCACAGAGGCGACACGCAATCCAGAGAACGAACGCATTATTCACAGAAGTGTGTCAGCATTTAAATTCTCATCAGAAGGCGGTGACGTTCTTTAAAAAAGAAAAAGAAGCAACATCATGTTACATACATGGAAATCAATTTACGTTACAAAATTACTTTGTCGTTCGCTGTACCACAGAAAGTGTGTCGGCGAATGCGATACACTAAAAGCACTTTACTGCAGCTTGCAACAGCCGCAAGGACAAGTAGGGAATTTATAATCGCGCTTTTTGTGTTGTTGTTGTTCTTGAGATAAAAATTACCTAAAATACTGCATTGCTCCCAATTACAGCGCCACCGAAGCACAACACTTGAAAATATGCAACCATGCTCGTTCCCTTTTGGTGGTAATGCATACGAGTCGAATTTTACGGAATCTTGACATCACACGTTTGTGAATCTGGCCGAAATCAGGAGCTAGGGAGCACAACAAAAGCCGTGTCGGAGTCCAGGTGAATTTATGTTCGAGTGGATCTGTTGGATTGTTCTCGTATTTAATTTTCGTCTGAGTTTCTCATTGCTCTCGAAAATCGCGGTAAAAGCCACAATCGAACTCAGGCATTCTGCGTGGCAGTCAAGTATTCATCCACAGAGCTACGCCAGTGCTTGAAACAGCTTAGGAAAAAAACCCTATAATGGCGTCATATCACGGCAACGTCAACTGTTGTTGCAGTGTTCGCTATCGACGTTTGCAACAATGTAATAAACAATACATATTAACTCCTATGACTTGCCAAGCTGTGGTCAACCATTGCTCAACCCGGAGGAATACGGCAAAAACAGTTTCTTATGATGTGCACATCATCGCACTGTACGTGTATTTCATTTCGATAAAACTGACATCTGGGCGCTAAGAGGAGTACCGACGTCCCGTCGGACCATAGGATAGCCTTTGGGCGTCAGTGTCGTCGACGAGCCTGGTAAGCCAACGAACAATCCCGTAGCCTGGGAGGGGGGGTGGGGGACCAGGAGCTTTCTCCTCCCCCAATTGTTGCTTCCTAAAATAGGTGACTTCCTCAAATAGTCAAGACCTTCAGTATAGGCTCCCCCCCCCGTACCGCCCCGAAAAAATTCCTTGCTATGGGGGCCTGCCCACGATATACCCATAACTACTCAAAGTGCACAAGGCAGTCGGTCCAACGAGCAACGCTTTTGACTCAAAGCAACAAAAAAAATTAGGTATAACATTATAGGCCACTAGGTAATCGCCTAGTGCTTCGCATGACATCGAGTCCCAGAACGAGTGGAACCTTCCGAATGTTTCTTTTAAGCTTAAAGCTACCCTGCAATACTTTTTAAACGTGGCGAGAAAACACTGCCGATCGGTAGTCGAGGCTCCTGTGAACATGTGAGCCAAATATTATAGCACTTCATGCGGCAAGGAATCTACAATAACTTTTCAAATACAGCTAGAAATCATTCGCCCTCCTCTCGGCGAATTCAGCGATAGACTATACCGCGACTACGTCATAGGCGGAGAGACAGGACCATTGGCTGATTTGAGCCTTCGTGTGCTGTACAGTTACCGCGGCCGCGACGGGGTGCCGCCACGTATCCGCGCCGCGTTTTATAGTGCTAGAATCTACATAATTACACCAGCGTGCTCGTGATCACGCCGGAAGGGGGCTGACGTGTTCATAGAAAAAAAAAATGAAAAGAGAGGGCTCAAACTCATGACACTTGCTTACGTAGGTTCTTGCCCTCCAGCCTCCGTGTAACTTTCAAAGCGCTCGTTGTGACAAAAGGAGAGAGAAAGCGCTTAAAGCGTGTGACATATCCTTGCAACTTCACTCGTGCTTTACAGATTCAAAAAAAACTTTCGCAACAATCGATTCGTGAGGAAATAAACTCCGATAGTGAGGCCATTCGATGATTGTTTGTAAAGGCGTTGCGGGGCCCCTTTAAATACTCAAGTAAGCAAATCAAGTAAATCAAGTTCAAGTAAGCAAATGTCTCTTTAAAGCTGTATCAACACGTGGCTTTGTCAGTGTTCTTTCCGATGCGGTGTCTATGTGTATGTCTCACAAATTTATTAAAACATTCTAGGAACCATAAACGCCATTGAACATTAATGAGAAAGTGTGCACTAGTTTTCTTCTGCGGTTGTTATCAGGTGTCGTCATTGCGTTCACCCATCGAACAGCCATTTTTAATTCTCCATGTGAGCGAGTATTTTTTTTAGTTCATATATTGGAAACATTACAGCAATGTTCACAAAGATGTTCGGATCGTTACATTGCTTTTATTTTTCTCTTTAATTTCGAGGATGACTTGTGTTTTCGGTTAAATGAATAATAAGATAAAAATGCCATTACCCACCACTGTGGCGGTAGCCCTGCTTTTTTGGCGTGACTGTATAGACGACGGTCATAGAAGCATGCGCAGTTATTGAAGAGTGCGCTTCCTATTCTTATCATGTAAAGCCTACACAAGACCGCTCGGCCACAACACCCTTTATTATAAAATGACGGACAAGGGGATGCTTGCCTCCAAAAGACGATGTGCCTGCCCTCCAGCGAGAGACGCCAAGAGCGCATAAAATAAACAGCGACAGCTGTGTCACTGAACAGATACACAGTATTTGCAACAAAGTGCTTACTCGACTACACGCTTGAAGCCTTAAGGCCAGAGGGGACGGTCAACACAGGGGAAAAAGTGGCTGGCCTTCACGTCTGTAAGCTTAAGTTATGTTGGGCGTCGACTTGTGTCGGAAATACTTGTTTAACTCTGATGCATAATGATCAGAACGGCCGCAGAGCGTACGTTCTTCAGCTTACTAACGGCAAGCTGTTTATAGACCAGATTTTTCTTAGCCTCGTAGCGCGAGTTCAGCCGCGCCGCCTGGTGGTGCAAACGATGGCGGGGGCTGCTGATCGCGGGAGGTAATGGCCGTGCTTGCGTCGCGTGTTCGCTTGTGTCGGTGCTTTCAGCGATGTTATAAAGTAGCCGTCTCAGCTGCTTGCTTGCCGCATACTCGGAACGGCAGTGAAATGCATAAAAATTCGTCCGGGTGGTACTGTGCTGTCATTGGGTGCCCGAACAACCAGCAAAAAAGGAAGCGGCTGATGAAACGGACCTGCAACGTACACGGGAATACGAACGGCTTGTGTTTGTACATCGTGTATTCTAGACATTTTGAAGAGGCCTTGATTTCAATAAGTGAGCTGGTGCTCTTGCACAGGAGGCCATATTTTCTACCCATTCAAACGGCTGCACTGCAAGTGCGTGGGGTAAAACACCACCACCTGCTGGATGAAAAAAATGAACTGAATTATTTGTTTATTTACTTATTTATTTATTTATTTGAAATACTGTCAACCCTCTCCTGAAGGTCATTACAGGGAGGTACAACGCTTGGTACAAATAAGTAGGTACATAATTATACAACTTACAATAAAATTTTCAAACTGAGATACATTTATACAACATTAGAAGTACTCTCTTACAACCAACAAAAAACAAAAAAACATTTCAAATCACATAACAATAAAGAACAATCGGGATCATTTTTATGACAAATCACAAAAATGTAGATCAAGTGATTGCATAAATTTGTGAACATCATTCGTATGTACTACGTCACCCGGTAATACATTCCACGCCTCAATCGTTTCAGGGAACAATGAATGCTGGTACATTTTCGTTCGTGCAAAGTATGGCTGCAGCACTCGCCCATGATTTGCCCTCTCGCTTCGTTTCCCAGGTAGCTGTATGTAGTCATTTCTATTAATTTTAAAATCACCCTCCAATATCTGAAAAAGAAACTTTAATCTATGTTTAAGTCTGCGTTTTTCAAGTATCTCTAGATTACAAAATTTTAGCATTTCTGTGACTGAATCAGTCTTCCTATATTTTGAGCATATAAAGCGAGCCGCAAGCCGCTGTATTCTTTCTAGTTTATTTACCCAGACGTTCTGGTGGGGACTCCAGACAATACTAGCATATTCAAGTATTGGTCGTATAAATGTTTTAAAAGAGAGAAGTTTCACGTCCATACTTGCGCCCTGCAGTTTTTTTCTGAGAAAGTATAACTTCTGTGAAGCTTTAGAACAAACAGTATGAATATATGTATGACACTTTAAGTTTTGCGTAATTGTGAGACCGAGATACTTAAATGCGCCCACTCTCAACAAGCTGTGATTACCGATGTAATATTCGAATGGAATAGTCGCTTCCTTCCGAGAAATATGGGTAACGGTTGATTTGGTGTAATTTATTTCCATTCCCGAACTTTGACACCACAAGTGTAATTTCTGCAGGCATTGGGCAATGTTCAACTGGTCATTCCTACTAATCACTCGCGCGTATATTAAACAATCATCAGCAAACAGCTTGAGCTTTACAGGAGGTTGTACAATGTCTGCGATGTCGTTGACATATATCAAAAATAACAAGGGCTCGAGGACCGAGCCTTGTGGTACACCAGAAAACACTTCCAATGGACTAGACACAGAGTCGTCAATTTTCACAATTTGATGCCTGCTATTTAAGTACGCTTTAATCCAGCAAAGTACAAGTTGAGTGAGTCCCGCACAGCGAAGCCTATTTAGTAATCTATCGTGAGGCACTTTATCGAAGGCCTTAGCGAAATCTATGCAGATGGCATCAATTTGTTCATGCAAGTCTAACGCTGTCGCAAAGTCATGGATTGTTTCAATAAGGTGTGTTGTAGTTGAGACTTTACTCCTAAAGCCATCTTTACTCCTAAAGACGCGGCCACCTTTGTTCGGCAACGACAAATTAGAACGGCAACGACAAGTTTTGAAATGAGAAATACAGGCTCCGTGTACCTCACCACATATTTTCTCAAATTGCGAAGCCAACTAAGAAATGTTTCTCAATTTTCGCTGAAAGTTTACAGTCGTCGCCGCAGCAGACTGGAGGCAAGCTTCAGTTAGCATGCACAGAAATTTCAACACGCGGGTGTTTAAGCTTGTTGTCCAAATCTAAAATGCGGCCACCTTACCTACAAATTTGTTCAAAAAGGCACAGGCAAACCTCGATGTAATGGACTGTTCCACTTTTTACAACTAGATGTCCATAGAACATATGCATTTTGAACCTCGCCTGTGGTTTCATAACAACGAAGTTTTACTGGGACAGCAAAGGAAGGCCGAGGTGATAAATCCTGATCCGGCTCAATCGTGATCGAAAGTGCTCATGTGACAGGAATCTTATCATTGCAGGCGCGATCCTTCAATTGCGGTTAAGTATATCCTGACCGAGGCATGTCGCGATGAAAAGTGCACGCGTGTGCGCCGCTCCGTCAGGATCGGACGTAATCAATATAGCACTCAAACGCAATCTTCGTGGGTTTTGATCGTGATCCAAAGCACCTTTGTGACAGCGTGTTTTTTGCAGATTCTGCTCTTTAAACAACACAGAGGTTGCGGGTTGCGTCTAGCTTTGCTACAAGAGGCTGCGTACAATACGCCAAGCCATGCTTTCGCAGTAATCTCGCTTAGAAACCGAACGTATTCTCAGCTACAGCGTTCTGCGTTAAAAACTGAACATAATCGCCTAATTAAACTCATCCCGTTGCATTTTGCGAGGGAACACAATACAGCCATCATGCAGCACAAGAGAGAGAGAGATAAACTTTATTTACAATAAAAAATTCTTTTGGGGGGATAAAAAATTCTTTTGGGGGGTGCAGCACAAAGTCGGATGGTAGAGCGGCACGAAAATATCTGTCGCTGCTGCCTTTCAGAAAAAAGAAAGACACAGCGCACTAGATTTAATCTGGCCATTTACATGCGCAAATGCGTAAATTTAAGGCGTTTCTTGATATGATGCAGTTCTAAAGGTAAAAAAAATAAAAAAGAATGGTAAATTGCATGGTGTTGCAACTATTCAAACGTTCGTGACGATGTTGCTAAACCTTCTCGCGAAGTTTGATAAGCTCCATGGCGTAATTTCACCTTTCGAAAATGTAGTCACATGAAAGAAGATGCACGTTCCGGCATTCAGAGGAGACTGAGCGGCCGAAGCGCTGGCGAATCGGCCATCGACCGCTACCAAGAGACACAAATGTGGTGCACCGTGTTGTGCGCTGCTGAAATGCTCGCACCACGGCGCCTCGGTTGGTTAAGACGTTGTTAAGCTGTTGGTTAAGACGCTTGCCTTCGGATCATGGGTTTGCGGGTTCGAATCCCGTCGCTTCATGAATAGTTTTTTTTTTTTGCGAAAATTTTCTCTTTCTCTTTCTTTCCATGTCTTTCTTTCATTGTCTCTTTCTCTCAGCCACTTGCTATACGCCACACAAATCGGTGCAATTTGCTCATTTTTTGTGGCACATAGCTGTTTGTGATGATGATAGCTTTTAGGTCACGATATTACGCCGAGCTAGAACAGCTGCGCTGTTAAAAAATAATCATCACAAAGAATAAACTGAGGCCAGTTTAAAGGATAGAACTCGCACAAAAAGTGTAAAAACATAAAAACCAAAAAGTCGGAACGGCAGGTGGGGGTGGAAAAGCTTTATTAAATAATCAAGGTAGTGCAACTGGAAATAAGGGAAGGGGTATAAGAAGAGAGATTAGGTGGATGGGTCCATATTTCAGGACACCAGTGAGAATGGCAAGCCATTATACAATAGCACAAGAAATATCGAGCGACAATGATTTTTAACGATATTTCACGAACAACAAAGCGCAAGGCAAGCTGAAAAATATTATGAAATAAGGAGTTGAAGAACGCGTCAAACGATGTTTAAACAACGCAGAGCTCGCAAAAAGACAATGACTGGGAGTTACAAGAAACATCAAGGTAAGAATCAAATACTCTACAGACTCCGTATTCTATGGAGGGTTGAGTGTTGTAATAATAATAATAATAATAATAATAATAATAATAATAATAATAATAATAATAATAATAATAATAATAATAATAATAATAATAATAATAATAACAATAATAATAATAATAATAATAATAATAATAATAATAATGACGTTAATAATAATACTATGAGATATTTGCCTTGAGGCAATGAATTGTACGCAAATATGACGAAGGGAAAAACACTGGCCAAATAACGATGATTGTCGGAGACGTAAATTACCAGCACAGCAGATAAATGTGCGCTTCAGCAGGTATGTGAGCCCGTTAACCGGCGTGTGGTAGGCACTAGCGAGTTCGTCACCCGCGGAAAATGTGCGGGGGAGGTCATCGATAACTTTTGACAGGAAGCAGCGGCCTTGGCCTGTGAGTAAGTGCCCAGGCGCGCCATGATAAAGGATAACGTCATGAAAGAGGAAATCGGCGACATCGGTGGCGCAACTAGAGGACAGAGCTCAAGTGATTGCATGCCACGTGGATTACTCGGTTGCAACAGCCATCTACTTGTTCGCAGATGTGGACTTGTGAATTGGCCGAGAATGTCAAGGCCTACCCACTAGATCTGCTTTGGGCGTATGACAATGTGCTAAAGAAGGCCTGCAGGCAATGCAGAAGGGGTTGGTATGGTCAGAACCGAGCGACTAGAATGATTCGGTGCCTACATCAGGCAGTCGAAGAAGCTTTGCAGGGCCACAATCCCCAACGTGAGGCGCCGCACGTATTTGTACAGACCGGGCCAGATAAAAGTGGCGCCGCATGTGCTGAATACTCCCATGTGGCTAGTGGTTGGGGAGTCGTGGAGTTCTTTGAGGACAGCTTAGTATACGAAGTTGCTTGGAAAACTCATGGAAATGTTCCGGCCCATTGTGAGTGGTACTGTGGCGGTAGGGTATTTCATCGTGTAGCTCGAACAAACTGAGCAATGCTGGAGTGCTGAGCGGCCGATGCGAGTCTGCAACGCAGCATCGTTTTTCTGTTCAGAGAAAATGTTTACCAGCCAAAAAATGTCCGCGAATAACTCAACGTTATCGCGCTTAGTAGTGTCGGGAGAGCCGACAAGATATCTTGATAAACAATCAGGATCTTCGTGCATCTAACCAGACTTTTGGAACACGTCAAAGGTGTGCTTATAGAAGATGATGGAGAGAACTACACTGAGAACTACACTGGCGAGAGTCATTCGGCAGGCCAGTTTAGCAAAACATATTAACAATGATCGAAAGGTGGGTAAGATGTCTCTCAAAAGTAGCTAACTAAAAACAATCAAGCCATCTAGATAGCAAGAAAAGTCACAATTTCACCGCAAGGGCGAAACAATGAATGCGATAGCAACAAATTGTAGTGTTACACGAAGTGAGGCTGGCAGCTAACTGTTTTGTATCCGATCTCGCGTAACTACAAAACGCTGGTGTAAAAGAATACGGCCGCTCCTGGGAGATGCTCTGCGCATAGTCACTTCGCGTTGAGAGCGCAGCACCTGGAAGGGTATACGAGCCGCCCGCTGTGATGGCTTTCGAGATAGCGCGCGCGCCAGCGAACGCGACCGCGCCCTCAGATCCAAAGTCCAAAGTAGTGGCTGCTCGCGCGACAACCCCCCCCCCCCCCGCTCCCCAACTCGCGTCTTTTTTAATGGTCGTTAAGGACGGCGAGGCGTTTTCTCTCTGCTTCGACGGCAGGCCTCCCGAGCGGGGCGATGTTGTCGCATGCCCCCTCCGAGCGACGGAAACGGGCCTGCTCGTTTGATCTCTGCTTCGGCCGCCTTCGTCGCCCC
>NC_051176.1:135876172-135914486 GCF_013339695.2 Rhipicephalus sanguineus | reverse complement strand
CCGAACGTAGGAAAAATAACCAGAAAAGACGACGTGAGCTGGAAGCAACTGTACATAATAATAATAATAATAATAATAATAATAATAATAATAATAATAATAATAATCATAATATAATAATATAATAATAATATAATAATAAAAAAGACTGGGGGACACTTAAGCTTCACCTTAAGAGTTGAACGCGATAGCGATATTCTGCCCCTAGCGCGCACTTCGAACACTACGAGTTTTTAGAGAATGCGCGCACTAAGGTGTGTGCCTTATGTAATGGGTAGCATTCTTTAAACCAGGAGCAATTATGCGCGAGAAACTTTTTCGAAGTTGCGATGCACCCACTACGTGGTCTTAAGGGAATACGCGCAGTAATCTGTGTGCCTTTTGTAATGGGTGGCTGCCTTTAAAACCAACAAGTCGTTATGATATGACAAGGTGTGACGCCCGATGGCAATGTACGCTTGTACCAGCGATATTACATCATCTCGTACTGTGACGCCTGTATACAGGACGCGTATTTTTGGAAGCATGAAAATTACTTTCAGTGCAGCTCCAAGCAGAGGCGTGGCTGTGTGGTAGAACACCTGCTTGCCACCTGCTTGCCACGCAGACGGCCTGGGTTCGATTCTCGCTCGGACCCAACATTTTTACAGCGAAAGCTGTTATGAGATCATTTCACCGGCCGTTTTTGGCGCCGTAGTTGTCCACCGCCGCTGCCGCCGCCGGTGTCCGTAACCAATATCGCTCGAAATAAGAAAAAAAAACGAAATAAGAAAAAAATTCCAGGAAGGAACGAGGTTCGAACCTGGGCCCTCTGCGTGGGAGCCCAGTATTCAACCTCTGAGCCATGCCGGTGCTTGAAACTGCTTTGCAAAAAGGTCCTATACAGGCTTCATCTCGGAAGGAACCACATCAGCATATCAAATATAGCGTGGTAGAAGAGTAAAATAAGCACCAAGTGTCGCACAACGCGAATTCTGTAACCAGGCGTCACACAATGCGAATTGCGCAACGTGTAGGTTGTTGAATGCTTCCAACCCATTACAAAGGGCTCTGCCATAATTCTTCATCGTCATCAGGCACAGCATCAACAAAGTGCGCATAATGCCTTACATGCGTTTAGCAGGTACCAACGCTTTCGGTAGAATGACGAAAAATGGCACAGTGCCTGCTGCCCTACTTCTGAAAAATTACAATGATTTATAACGTAGTGGGTTCCTCGCAAGTGCACTTGTATCAAGGAAGCCCATAAGCGCATGATCCACTTCCTCAGGGTGTCAGTAAAGTTCTTCGCCCCCCCCCCCACGTCTCTCTCCCACGTCAACGTATGTTATACAGCATGACGGGAGAGGGAAATATCGACCGGGCGTCCCCAATGCAAATTACATAACTGGTGGGCCGTTTAAAGATTCCAGCCCATTACAAGGGCTGAGCCATAATTCTTCATCGTCATCAGTCGTCGCGTCAACAAAGTGCACATAATGCCTTACAGACGTGTAGCTGGTGTCTCGCTTCTCCGCAGGAGGAGGAGGAGCGTGGGAGCCCAGTATCCTACCTCAGAGCCATGCCGGTACTTTCTCCGCAGAATGACGAATAATGGCTTAGTAGGTGCTTCCCAACTTCACAAAAATTGTGATTTATGGCGTAGTGGGTACCTTCCTAGTGTACTTGTATTGTAGCCCCAAGAGAACTTAACGGGCTCTAGAAACGCCGCTCTTCCAGCTTTCGCTGTGACTGTGCTGCGGTTTCAGCGCAGGCCTGGCGTTTTATTACTTATTTGCAGCTTTTTTGGTTTTTCGGTCACGGACAAGATGATGATTTTTCGCTCACAACCAACGGCGCCGACACCGATGGCAGAATTTCTGCGATACGAGCTCTTTAACGCTATCGCGTTAATAATAATAATAATAATAATAATAATAATAATAATAATAATAATAATAATAATAATAATAATAATAATAATAATAATAATAATATCTGGGGTTTAACGTCCCAAAACCACGATATGACGCCGTAGTGGAGGGCTCCGGAAATTTCGACACCCCTGGGGTTCTTGCACCTAAATCTAGGTACACGGGCCTCAAACATTTTCGCCTCCATCGAAAATGCAGCCGCCGCGGCCGGGATTCGATCCACAACTGGACATGGACGCGTATTGACAAAAGCGTCTTACGTTAGAATTGTTCGTAACCAAAATTTACAAGCAATTGCAACGCTGGGCATATTAGAGAAGAATGCTGGCCAATGGCAAAAGTCAGTTATGAACGAGAAGCTTTGTGAATCTGGCCCGCTATGTTTCCAAATGTAATGGACAATACTCCATGTTAGCTTCGACAATTCTTCAAGAATTTCGTTGTTTGAGTAATTTTTACTAATGAAGTAATCAACACTAAACAGAAAAAAAAATCAGCAGCTTGCGCGCAGCGGTTACTAACACCGTTGGTATATGATCGCCCTCTCTTGCTCCGTAGGCATGAGCTACGAAATGTCGTTTCATAGAACACACCAGGTCACTTTGGGCCGCGTGTGTGTGTGTGTGTGTGTGTGTGTGTGTGTGTGTGTGTGTGTGTGTGCGTGTGTGTGTGGAAGGGGGGGGGGTCTTTCCCGTTTTCTTGCATTTTAAGCCAAACGGTATGCGCGGTGAGTGCGGTCACGAGGTGAGTATCTTGTGCATTTTACCAATTGCAACGGAACAAGCACGAAAGAAAGAGACGCGTAAATGTTTCGCGATGTGAGCCTGCTGCAATGTGTCGTTTACCAGCCGAATACGCCGCAAGCACGAATCCATAACAGCGGCTTTCGGATCACTTTTTCTCGCGCTGAAAAAAGACCGGCATGTCACCGCTGAGAATTCAGAGTTATTGACGTATGTCTCAGATAAAAACGATTCTGTTGTTTTAATAAAACGATAAAATAAAATCAAAGAGATAAAAAATTTTCTTGTTTTAATTGGCTGAACCATCAGTGATATTTGGTTTTTCCTTTTGGCTTTCGCAGCAATGCCCTCGATGTGGCCGCGACAAACAAAATTTAATCATGATTTATATGAAAAGCTGCGGTGGTCACAGATATCCCAAGCGGTGTGATTGCGTTCCTACTGGTACACTGAACTACGTCAAATGTCAATCCCATTTGTCACATCCGTTGACTACACCCTGTTAAAGAGTGGCTTGAAATACGAGCGCGTAACTCCACAGGGACACAAGAACGCACAAAAAGTTGCGCGCTCGTATTTCAAGTATCATGAATCACCAACTCGCCTAATCAGCCATTCTGACAAAGAGCGGCTGCTGCGTTTCCCGGGACTGATGTTGCTGAAAAGAACTTCGCGCGATACGCTTTAAAAAGGATCATTGGCCGTACTCACGTAATCGTGTTGCTAAGATACCAAATTCTTCGAACCGTGGCAGATGGACAACCGTTATTTTTTATTACAATTGTTCCTTACTTGGTTTCTTCATTTAGTCTTTTACAAATAGCCTACGTGACTGCAGCGTTGCCGATGCAATCAATAGCAATCGTATTAGCTTTTCTGACAGCTTCACTTACGTATACTCTAACGAAACGTTAACCCGGCCTATTTTTTTTATTTATCTCTGCTCTATCTTTGTTACCATAACCGACGAAGGAAAGAAGTCGCTTCAGGCTCAGACTAGATCGTTAAAGTTGACGCAATTCGCTGTCGCGCAATGGGAAGGGGTGTATTTTCCTTCCTCTGAGACGTCACATATACGACTCGTCTCCTCCTTTTTTTTTTCTAGTTGTCAAAGAACAGTGGTGAGAGAAAAAGATGCACCAACTTGTGCGTTAAGCTAATTTTCCGGCCTTGAAATGTAGAGAGAGCGTTTGGCAGCACCTTTCCTTGCTCATCCCACCTTTCCAGCCTCCCTGCTCGTGCGACTGCAAATAGCGCTCTGGGATACCGTCAGCGAGGCTGCGGTACGGAGGTAACTACAGCTCGGCATCATTGCTCGCGCGGTCTTTCTGTTTTTATCCCTCGTGTCTACCGCACTGTGAACCATTTCGCGCAATTGACTAATATCGGTGCGGCGTGGTGCTGCACTATCTCCCTTATGTTTCAGAACAACTCGGCATCGTTCATTTAAACTCGGCGGCAGTTCTTTTATTTTCCATTGTCGACGTGTCCCATAAAAAACCACCTGCTGACTGGGCGTATGCGTTCATGGCGTGCGATCTGTTTCTATTCAGTTAAATGTCATCTTACAGTTGAAACCGCTGCGCATCGTTCGGTCGCAAGCTGCACACACCGGAATAGAATAAATTTTCTTTTTAATTATTTAGAATTGTTTTCCCGAAGGACGGCCCGCATTGTGAGAGGCTCGAAAGCAGTTTCATTCGCAGCTCGATTCGCGAGACTCATTTGCACGCTCTCGCCATTTCGTCAAACTCTCGCAAGGCCGTCGTCAAATGCCCAGCTATTTGCACACGTTCAGTTGCACACGATTCTTGTGCAAGCTACGAATATTTTTGCCCGTGTTTCGTTTTCATTTTTCCCTGTAGACCATACTAAAAGCGATTAACAAGCTGTCGCAGACGGATTCGTTATAGGCCGCGTATCATACGCTTTGTGAAAGGTACACGGAGAGCGCTGGGGGGTAAATGAGCTAAGTTTTTCTGACAACGTGGACGCTGCATTTTTCAACAATGTTCGTACTCTCAGCCTGGAGAATCCAGCGACGTGAGAGTCCTTCACCAGGAGCAATCGTATTAGCGGCCTGCTTGCTCTTCTCGTCCAACGCCCAAAGCTCGCGTGCTGAGATTGGCACGAGCACATCTGGAGAGAAGTCAGCGGAATCGGCGTTAACGACACCAGCCACTGCCGACGGTCATAATGGGACTGGCCTCCTGCAAATTGCACGAGACTTTATGGCGAGCGACTTCATCAGCGTACCTCCCTCCTTGACGCGCAAGCTGCTCGCTGCTGACTTACGGCCAGAGTGCAGTTTGGCGTTACTGCGGACAGTGACCGCCTTGAAGAAGTTGGAGCCGTGGGTATTGAGGCGTGAGTAGAAACATTTTTTTTTGCCTACCGAATATTGCCCTTGAAATTTAGAATACGCGCTCCTACGGCATGCCTGTACCTCATATTTCGGTTAAAGCGGTGATGACAATGGGCGTTCAATGACTCTCGGGTTGTTATCGTATCTGAGAGCAGAAGGACCTTTATCACTCAATACAAAGAAAAAACACACCTAAGCACGCAATTCAACTTAAAATTTTAATTTATATTGTGTAAATCTGAGCTCCGTTTGTTAACAGGGACCACCGTTTTGGCATGGTTTGTCTGTCGCAAAGATTTGCGGGTACACCGTTGTGTTGTCTGCTCTGAAACGCTGCAAACCCGCTTGCGCGTCGTGTTGCCGAGAGGGCGTATGAGCCCTGTCTGAATGAGCCAGCACAAGCAGAACTTGGCGAGAAGGCGTGTAGTTGGCGTGCAGTTTTATGGCGGGAAATGTTTGCCCCACAGCACAGCCAATCCGCTAATCCCTGCTACCACGTTCAGCCCCCTTACCTTACTTTGTGGATACTCTTGAAAACTTGCAAACGGCTTTGCACTACGAGTGGAAAAACAGCGATAAAACGATGATACAAGAAAGGACCCAAATTACAGCGCTGTGGTTTGTGTCCTTTCTTTCTTGTCCCGTCTTTTTAGCGCTCTTTTTCCACTCGAAATTATGAACCAACCAGCCCAAATGCGTACCCTACTGTAGACTTTGGACTCTCATTGGTTCGCATGCTCTGGCACAAAAGTTCCGCATGGAGAACCTTGTATTATCTCATCGCACGTGCAGTTATTTTCCTCGCGCGATAAAAAAGGGCACAATCCGGTAAAGGCCTCCAGAAGTTATCTCAATTTCACTGGCCAGACTCCTAGGCAAAGCTCAGACTACCTATGATGAACCAAACATAACAACACGCAAAGTACATTTCATGTCGCCCCCCCCCCCCTCGGAGTTTCTATAGCCTATACCCTATAGATTAAAAATAAGTTTTATAAAATTTGGCACTTTCACCGACAGCTGAGAAACTCGAGCCTATTAATGTCCTCAAAATTTTCCAGCTTTTTGTAGGACATCCAATGTTTAACACGGAATGCATTATTCAGGCGCGAAAATTGTAGCAAAATGGCGAGTTGGGCAAGCTGGTCGATGTTCATCGTGAAGTAAAAAACAGCGCGAAGGGAAACGACACTTCTCTGCGTCTAACCTTTCGCGCTGTTTTTATTTCACCATGTCGAAAATTTTAGGTCGTGGCTTCAATGTATACGAATAGAGTTCTCACTGACTGACGGAAGAGTACATGTGTCAGTGAAGCACGCGGATTTGCCTGCTTTCTGACAGAGGCGCGTCAAGTGGCAGCGATATGTCCCTCTCACTTTTTTTTTCCTCGTATATTGTTACTGCGCGTTTCCTTTTAGTTCGTGGCTCTCTTACAGGGTGCGTGCATATCTGGCCTGATCGTCCCTTTTTTAAAAGGCAAAAAGATGTGCCAGCAAACTTCATTTAGGTGAAGCATTGTGTTCTACGATTGATGCAATGCTTCTATTGAGATAGGAGACCATCGAATTATTTACCTGATGTCGGAGCACTTTCGATACATGCGCCCGAACCCCTGGTGCTTCGCTCCGTAAGAGGACGCAGCTTTCTTTACATCCTTGACCTCAATCTTCATGACAATAGGAGTGTTAACAATTTATGCATCGACTTTGCTTTTGTTTCGTTAACACAATTTTAAATCGTAATTTCAATCCCCAAAGTAACTTTTTGCAGGACAATCACAAGCAACGGGTGTAATGCGGTTACCGAAAATATTGAAAGACATTATAAAAGAATTTGTATTTGCTCGCCAAATAAATGCTTCACATAAAGAAAACAGTACTGGAGCAGTGCGATATGCCATTAAAACTGCTTGTTGTTCAATGTCGAGGAAAACTTACCGTAGATTAAACGCGTTTCTCGGAATCACTGTCAAGCGAAGTTTTTATAGCGTTAGCTACACTTGCCTAGCCGTGAGCCGATTTCGCGTGGAGGGTCATGAGCCGTGCTGCGCATGCGCGAGGATCAGTGATGTCACACAGCCGGGTCACCGCAGCTGGCATCTCACGCGCTCTCCGACACCGCCGCGCGCGGCTCGCCGCTGCTGGTCTGCGCGTTCGAGAAGAGCGGCGTCGTAAGCGCGGCAGACACGCTGGCGCCGGCGCGCGCGCAGACTCCGCCACCGCCGCTGCTGGTCTGCGCCGCATTCGAGAGGAGTGACGTCCTAGCCATAGACACAGTGGCGCCGGCGCGCGCGCAGCTATTCGCCTTCGCTGTGCAGTCGCCGTCTGACACTGCGGTGGGGCCGCTTGATAGCGCCTATGACTGGCGTTTGCAGGTGGGTACGCCATGGAGAAGGAGGGCGCAAATGCTGCTCGACGGCGCAGAAGAGCCGAGAAGCTTATCTCATTGAATCCCGAAGTAGTTGCCTGGCAATTAGCGGTTCAGCGTACGAAGAATGAACAGAAGAAGGCTAATAATCCTAGACAATCTGGAAAGCTAAGAATAATCAAGCTGAACCTTGCTAACGCTACGTATATCCTAGCATAGCCAAGCTAAGCCACTGCAATTTTTTTTGAGACATTTCAATTCTACAGATAATTCTGCCAATCCAACGCGTATACTGTTGTTTATGTAAAGCGAAACGCTAATGACGCCGCTAATTAAGTGCTGTAAATTTAATCTAATTAGTGAAATTGACATTTCTATTGCAATTCAGCGTGTACCCTAACTTAATATATTGTTGTTCATGCATTGCATATGTATATAGGTACATGAACATTTAGGTAGGCAGAAAGTTGAATTGGCTGTAGGGATTCACAGCGGAGAAAGTAAGGCGGCAAACATTGAGACAAGATAACCGGACAAAACAAACACCGGCCTAGGTGAATGTATCATTATAGGGTATTTCGCTATGCGGACTATTGCCTGCTTTTCAAGCGAAGCTTGTTATGAGTTACAGATTTCGGTGGCGACGACGGCGTTGTACGGGAAAAACCTGCGCCGTCGAGTGTACAGAAATACGACACCCGAAGGTGCGCCGGCCACGTGCGTATTGGTATGCGCCGTTTCCAATAACTGATGCTCTCCCGATCGTGGGCTTGTTGGCGATAAGCTGTTTCTGATATGGCAATCTGATCTTTTATCGAAATGACTTGTCAATTCACGTTGCCACAATTCATTGTTGTCTGGATATGAACGCACGACCATCTTTGTTGCCTGTAGAACCTGAAGTGTTGCGCTGCCAGGCACGTCGATAAGGTTCGACTCCCGGCATGGAGGAAGGAAACAGTTAGAAGGGAGCATTCTGCAATGCGACAGAGTATTGCACAATACTCCTACCACACCAACCATAACCGCCAAGTATGCTGCCATAACAACTCGCCCAACGTTCCATCCTTTTAAACAGACATATGTTTGCTAAAGGCATGAATGAACACACAGAATTCCGTACTGATGTAGTGCATGAAGTTCATTTCGGCTGAGGCCGCTTCTCGTATAGGGCAGACAGACCGTTGTGTCAGTCAGATTAATTGAGCATTAAGGTCGTCACGAAGGATCGTAGTCGTATCTTTAGTTGTATCGTTGCGATGGCAAAGCCACGCCAAAACTCAATGAATCTGCAGTACAATACAGACACAAGAATGAAGAAACGCTCTTATGGTTGAAGCTTGACAGATTTAATCTGACCTATTATCACTGGAACTGCAGGTGATTGTGTGATTTTGTGATTTTGTGATAAATGTGATTTTGCGCATCGATAGTAAGGGTTACCAAGTTTAGAATTTATGTACTCAAAGCTAATGTAACCCTTACTTTAGAGGTGCACAAAATAACATTTATCGCTACCACGATTAGAGTGTAGATCCAGCATTCGAATACCTTGCGTAATGCAATAAAATTATTTCTCTCATATTTATTTCAGTTATTTCTCACGTTGGTCCGCACGTATGCCATATTTATGGGTGGCATTGACATTACTGAGTATACGCACATAAGTCTTGTATGGTATGGGTAACTTTATTGATGTCCTGAGGATTCAGTCCAGGACTGATGCGGACCCGCTACCACGTCGGGACAGAGAGGCCAAGCCCTTCTGCCGCCACACTGGCCCTCTGGACAGCCCAGAGTTGGTCCGCCAGCGCGTCACTGTGCAGCATTCGCTGGCACCACTGTTCACCTTGAGAACCATCACCAGCCAACGCCGAGCAGCGCCAAAGCATGTGGTCTAAATCGAGCAAACCCCCGCACTTACTACAATACACCGAATCCCGCAGTCCGGATTAATTTTATTCCTGACGACCGGTTAGGGTACGTCCGCGTCTGCAGAAGCGTTAACGTAACCGCCTATGGCCTGTTTATATAGAATGTGGCTAGGGAATGCCCTGCGCCAAGTAATAGTGCTTGGTGATCTCGTTATAAGTTAACAGCTGGTCCCTAACTCAGGAGCGGGAGATCCAGCCTCCTCAGGAGTGCACAGCACACTGATCCTCGTGCCTCCCGTGCGCCACCTCGTTGAGGTTACGCGGGGCCCTCCACTGACCCCGACCCCATGTGCGCCGGAAACCAAGTAACTGTATGTGAAGTGATGTCAGTTGTTGCAGAACCGGCTTACATAAGTCTTGTGTCTACGTTTTTTCCACCACGGTATGACCTGTCAGTTGATAGCGTTCGCGTTGTCAATACACGTCCCTTGTGTTCGTATTTTCACGGCTTACTTTCTTTCACTATTACACCACCTTTGTCATACGATGTTCCTAAGGTTACATCATGTCTCTCTCTCCTCACCACACAGCGCGAGAGAGAGAAAACATCATTTCTGCATGATTTCAATCACACACACACATCATTGGTGTTGCTCTAAGCCCAGAATTCATGCGCCGCAGCCACGCTCGGCTCTGTTGTGTGTTCGAATGTGGCTTTATGCTATCGAGTTATCGATGTGTTATGCTGTCTCAGCGCAGAGAGGTTCGAGTTAAAGGAGACACAATCACAGACGCGACATGGATGTCCAAACTCCAGAGACAGAAACTCGTGCTGAAACCAAGCGTTCGCACCTCTCATACATCTACGGGCACGTCGTCGTTGGCGTAGGCCTTCCATCGTTTCGGGGTCTTCTCACAGCCGCCGTTGCCTTTCCCGTTACCTAGTATTCCCTCGTTGTACGTACTCGGGGTCTTCGGCTCGCCGCCGTGGCTCCGCCGCCATTTTTAGTTGGGCTAACTGTTGCCTTCTTCATTTTTAGTGGACCAGTGGTGAGTAGTGGGATTTACCCATTTCTGTGGCACATACCCGTTTATGATTATGATAGTTTTTTGGTTCGTCGGACAAGGAACGATCTGCTAAACAGCTTCGCTGTTAAAAAAGCTGGTTTTATGCGTTCAAAATATGCTTAAATGGTCCCGTGTATCTCATGATGGTGCATGTGGCTAAATTTCCAACTTGTTTTGGTCAGACCTGCCAGTCAGGCGCAGAATGAGCGCCCCGCATGAAGCTCGCCCTGCGGAGGACATTACATTTAGTGCGGCCGTCAGGGCGTCGTTCAATAAAGTGAGTCGCGGCAAGGACGGAAAGACAATTCTTGTTGTCCAAGTAGGGAATACGTAATAAACAAGACATCACTTACATGCCAGCTGGCCGTCTGGCATGTAAGTCTTCAGAGGTCTTCAGCTGCTCTATTACATTTGTAGTGTGCAGCCCACCTGACAACTTTCAAAAGGGCGCCGTGACATGAGATGAATTATTGCAAGACAAGCACAGCATGAGATGACATAATATGCATGACGTGCGTCATGGCATGAAGAGACGACCTGTAATAATTGACATGAATGACATGATAAGCCGCAAGACATGAGTGACATGGATGCGTGAAATAGCCTTCATGACGTGATACTGCATGGCTGAAACGACATGCAAAACATGAACTTGTAGTGGGTTTGACAGGAAGCGATGCAGCCCTTTACTGCATGGTGATCATGATGATGATGAACTTTATTGCATGAATACACTCCGCGGATCCCGGGTGGAGTACTCTTGTAGAGCGCCTCTGGCCGCGCCGGCTCGCCGGGCCTGGTATAGGGTCACCAGTTGGCTCCCAGTGCCAGCTTGGAAAGCCGTGCATGACAAGCTAAGCTCAAAGAAAATTTGCAATGTTTTAGCACAAGGCATATAGGGTAGGTTTTTTTTTAGAGTACTTCTTAGTTCACGTCCACGCGATCGGTGCAAAGCAGCGGAGCGCAGCCTTCCTCCTTTGAGAGCCACATATATCCCTCTATATAGTGCCCTTTGAAAAATGATACAGGCCGCAATTAGAGAGCATTGAGTGTGTGTTCGGTTGAGGAAGAAACCATTCATTAAAGGGCCCCTCACCAGGCCACATAGCAAATTTTAGTTAGACGCTGGAAGTTGTTGTGTGCCGAATGAAGAGCAGCATGCCGCAAGAATTTTTCAAATCGGTTCATTACAAGCTGAGAAAAACAATAATTTGTAGCGGCGCAACCATGATGCGAGGAGGAAAATTTCAAACCCTTGCCACTCGCCCAGTGTAGCCTTAGCAAGCCAAATCCCTTCCTGCCCTCTTCACTTGACACATACGCATGAACACGTCATGCGCATGCATGGTCACGTGCGCATGACGTGCCCGAGCCAGTCCGAGCACGCGAGCGGCGTTGCACGGCCGCTACTTTTGTTTTATGTAGCGGCCGTGGGCGTTTTGTTGGCGTTCTCTGTGGGTTACTGCCTCTTTCTGCGCGACGGGCATGAAAGTTGAGACATTTGTACGGGCACGAGAGTGGCGGTATCATGAGCCAGTGCCGCATCAACGTTTACTTGGACGGGGTAGAATAAATGAGCATAATGAGTGCTCGAACGCGCCAGAACATTACTTTCGTTTCCAGGGCTGGCGTCTGCGATGCGCTAACCGCGGGGACACGAACGCATGGGAAAGGGAGGCACATTAGCCCCGCATCTCGCTGCAATGCACGAAAAAAGAAACGAAAAAGACGCACACATTCCCTTTGTGTGTCTAATTATTTCTCTCAATTTATTAATCTATTCATGCAACAAATTACACAAACTACACATGTCGTGTCAAATAATTATCGCAGTGTCACGTGCTACTGTTGGCTACGTCAGAGCACAGTCATCTACGTAGAGGAGCAACATCACAGCACTACCATCTACGTAGGGCCATTTTCTCATGTACGTCATCCCCTCATTCTCTAAAGCGCGCGCCCGTGAGAGGAAGGGTAAGCAGCGTTCACCTTGAAATTTGACCCATTTCCGCGGCGAGGAGTAGCGTTGCAAGTTTTGGCAGACGTGTTCGTGAACGCCCAGTGTATGCATGCGCTCGTTAGCTCAAAATTGTCAAACCTGGTGAGGGGCCCTTTATGGTTGACAGCTATGTCAAAGTGATTCTAACATATTGCTGATGCACGAGAAACAGTGGTAAGTGCTGTGTCACTCACTGAGGCCAGATACGGCACGTACGAATTCAAGGCCGCTGCAAATTGAAGTTCACTTGCCTTCATCGCAGTTTATCCGTTTGATTCTTTGCCAACGGCTTCGAGAAGACGATGCGCATCTGCCATCCAACGTGCTGCGGCGTTCTGAGGTAGCCATAAGTCGGGTGTTGTAACTACTGTTGAAATGTTCCAGCACAAGGGTTCGCCTTCTTAAGGCTGAGATTTCTCAATCAGTGACCTAGAGCCCAGCGTCAGTCAGTATGTCTTTTCTGGAAGCGCAGTTAAGAGGCAACGTGCCTTCTACATTATTTCGTGTCTTCTCGTTATTCTTTAGAACAAAGCCCTTAATGTGATTTCCACTATAGTTTTCAGGAGACGAAGGATGGAGTAAGGTGAATGTATACGTGGTATTGGAGTTTCGTAGGAGCCCATCGCATAAAAAATTGACGACTCAACAATCAGTTTATGCGGCTTGGCACCATCTATGTCAGGGAGACTCCCAGCGGAAGGGAAAATAGAGGGAAGAGAAACATATCTGTGAAAAAGAAGCTGCGACATCAAGTTTGTCGTCAATGGATGATTTTTTTATGCTTGCGAATCGGGCAATATATTTAAACTCACCACAATTGTACGCAAGTACTACAGGCATTGCATCGAAGGTCGCAGTGTCCACTCGATGGACGCAGCGATCGCTGGCCGTATACGTTTGTCACTGCCGCATTGTTAGACAATAACTCTCTCCTGTGCCCATCCTTGCACAAGCACACTGTCATCTTCGAGGCGAAGAGTAAATTGTTCACTGCTCGGGGCCGTACGCATCGTCAGAGTTACGACACGTCCATCGGTCATGACAATCGCACGAAGATGGCTGACGCCGGATCATTTGCGGTGTTATTCACGCCCTTAATTTCTCAATGAACGCCTTCTCTTAAGATGTCACACAACTCGGACACACTGCGCTTAACAACAGTTAAAATTCGGATCACCAGAATTTAGATAACATACCGAGGAAAAAAAGAATTCAGGGGAGGGGGGGCTGTTTGGGGCCAGGTTAATTTCATGAGCGCGTTTTCTATAACGCCGTGAGCCCCCCCCCCTTTTTTTAAATTAAGGGCACTAACAAACTGACATATTTTAATAACACTATACAGCAAAATGCAATAATGTTTTCTTCTCACATCACATATATTTGGAGTAACTACGTATAGCATGCTATTTCGGTAAAATAAAGTTTATGTTCTTCGTATCAGAAGTATTTTTTTGTCAAATACAGTCTGACCCCCCGCACCTAGACACGCTTCAACGCCTCTTACATGAAGCTCCTTATGGACGTCACTCACAATTTTTTTCGGACCATTTCGTCGAATTTTGAACAAACAGCCCAGGAGCGGACACAAAGAAGGAGAAAGGAACAAAGACAAGCGCTGTTGCCCGTTGTCCGCTTCTTTGCCCGTTGTCGGCTCCTGCTCTGTTTGTTAAAGGTGGATGACCAACTAGCCCAATCTCAACCTTGTCTCGTCCGAGTTATGCGACAGTGTTTCTCTTCTTCTTGAGGAACGTCTCCATTTGCTCAAGGCCTGCATTATCCTATAATGTCCTCTTTGTGAACTGCATGCACAAGCTATCTGTAAAAACATCCGCAACGAGAGAAGTAACATGACGAATACAAGCTAGCGCTTCTCTACGTTTGCGACTGAAAAAAAAGAAAGACAGGTGCTTGAGCGTGATATGCACCGAGTGCGACAAAACCTAGAAGTAGGTTTTTGCTGTAATTTTCTTGGGATATTCCTCAGCCTACTGTCACAAGAGTTCGTTTAAATCACACGGCATCAATTTTTACTAGTTAAAAACAGCCCAGGAGGGGGGGGGGGGGAGAGTAAAATATGTCATCGTGCTCCTATAACTCTACTATGTATTGAAGAAAGAACGCACGCGAGTAAAGCCGCAGTCAGGCAATGCTTCCCTCGTTCCAACGTCAGGTGGTCGTTTGAGATTACTGGTGCTCGCGTCGCGTCGCAAGATATGCACAGTCGTGAGCACGCTTAGCGTGAACAGGGGAGCGCACTGTGCTGTCAGCGACGCCTGCTTTTACCAGCACGAAGCACAGCACATGCGCAATTAGTTTTCGGAGTGGCTAGTGGCTATTACTATCGCGCGAATCGCGTCATCACTGAGCGCCTTCAACGAAAAAGTGTGCTTGGATAACGCGGGTGCGCGCGATGTCAAAATGTGTCGCCTCAAGCTCAGTGCGCATGTGCAGGGCCTTGCGTTGATGTAGTAGGCGTCACTGAGGGAACAGTGCGGCATGCGCTCCTGTGTTCACGCTAAGCGTGCTCACAGCTGTACGTAACAGATTCATTAGGCCATGGAACGCAGGAACGACACGCGCAAAAATAGGCATCCTGCAACGTGTACTGCGTTTGCATCTCACTGCTGACAGGCATCAAACATCACCTTTGTCCTTCCAGTGCTAATGCGTGGGGGGCCAGTGTACTGTCACACGCTTCGGTGAGGCCAGCCGATCTAACAACGATAGCTGGGCAGACTCGCAGGCTTCCACCTTATGCTTTGGGTTGCGACGCCTTAAAAGCCTCAAACTGGTGCATTTCAAGATTTTGTGTGCCTCTCCACCCATGCGGGATGGCACGTGTACTGACGTTCCGGATGACTGACGGACACCATTGACACGGATACTTAATATACAGAAAACCAACATTTAGTTAGAAACAGCACATTGGCAAGATATGTGAATTAAACTAAGAGGAAAACACAATAAATGTGCGTGCTAAATGAAGGCAAGACAGCAAGCTAACACTTATTGAATAGCATGTACAAACAGCACGGTGAGTTAAAGAAAGAGGACAGGAGTTAGGACAGTAGCAGCAGGAAGTCGTCCACCCTGGCACGGGAGGGAGGCAGAGGCATCCCTTCGATGGCGCCGAGGATCGCAGGTCCGCGAATACCAGGAAGGCCGCAGGGCAGGTGTGCCTTTTGCTACAGATGCATGTTGTAAGAATATATTCTACACCAAGTGCAGGTGTGAGAAAGACCACGGAGGCACCGGTCTCCCGAGGCCAGACGGGGAAGCTTCCCTTCCGACACCACGGCCCCGTCCTTGCGCGAGAACCTCAGGCACGTTTGTGACGGTTACTCTGCATGAACGTGCATCTCCTTTTTCTCTCTAATTTATACGTTTACCTCCAAATTTCCAAAGCTATATATATATTTCTAACGGAGCGCATCGGTGTCAGCTCGGGCCAGCGTGAATGAAGACGTTGAGGTTCGTGTGGTTCGTGCTTGCCGGGTTTCTGCCTGAACCAGCTTGGTTGCCTCACGGCATTGCAAAGATTAACAAGTGTTTGTAGGAGAACACGCTTGTTTTGCAGTAGATATATATATATATATTATATATATCTATATATATATATATTATATATATATATATATAATATATATATATATATATATATATATAGGTAAATTTAATACCACGGAGGCGTTGTCAACAGTGATATAAATATTTAATTCCCAACAGTTCGGGGGGTCCTCCCTTCTTCGGGGGATGAGTAAAAAACTGATGTCGAAGTTCGGTCTTGCTTCTTGCCGCGTCGCTCTCTCGCCTTCAAGGACATTTGAGAGAGTGGGGGGGAGATAGATTACGAGAAAAAAAGGGGAAAAAAAAAAGAAAAACGACCAAAAAGGAGAGAGAAGAACAACCGACGAAGTCAAAAAACCAGGCGAGGAAAAAAAAAAAAAAAAAAACAACAACGCTAAATGTGTATGGCATGAAGTCGTGGAAGGGGTTTCTCGGTTCGCGTCGGGCGCAGGGCCACCCAAATTGTGGTCGTGGAGGCAGAATGAGGCACCTGAGGGAAGCGTCCCCGTAAGGGGTCGGCATACGCCTTTCATCTTCACCCGCTCCCTGTGAATAGGCCCCAAGTGGTGGAGGAGCGTAAGCACTTGACATTGTACAAGTAGTGAAAAAACATGAACAAAAAATAAGCAAAAAAAACAATAAAGGGGAGAAAAGAAAAGCAAGAAAGTAAACGACACTGCACTCGTACGAGCCAGTCAAGAAACAGGCATGGTCCCAATTATGATTCCGTGTGCCAAATTCATTTTGGCTTATCTCTCGAGGCAGGAGAGTCTTCCAGGTCCTCATTGATGCCGGCTGCTAATGTTCTAAATTTAAAGATAAAATATGCCTCACGTTGTTCGCGCGCGCGCGTGTTTTGGAAACCGGACTGTAAAAGAGTTACGCTGATATTTTCAAAGCTGTGGTTTGGTAAGCGCAGATGTCTGGATAAGGGTAGCTTCGGCAGTGAAGTGGCGTGGTACCGGTGATTATTAAACCGCAGCCGAAATGGCGTGTCCGTTTGGCCGATGTATTCTTGCCCGCAGACGTTACAATGTAACATGTATATCACATTGCTGGAGTCACAATTTAGGTTTTGGGTGATGTTGAATTTGAAATCTGAGAAGCTTGCCTTTGATTCACGCGTTGTGACCATGTTGGGCATACCTTGCAACGAGCTTTTCCGCAGGGGCGGCACCCTGGCTCAATTTTGGCGGGTTTGTTTTTGCTCTGACAAGAATGTCCTTCAGGTTTTTATCCCTGCGGTACACCACGCGAGGTGGCTCCGCGAAGATGGAAGTCAGTCGTTTGCTTTGCCTAATTATGTTGAAGTGGCGGGAAAGTATGTTGTTAACTCGTGGCACCGATGAGGAGTAAGTTAGTACAAGATTTGTTTGGGAAGTTGTTTTGGATACTGTTTTTGGCTCCTTAATTATGTCATTCCGGTTCACGTTGCGAGCACGTAGTATGGCATCGTCATAATGTCTTCGGGATAATTTTGTTGTGATAGGGAATTGTTTAGGCGTTTTGCGTGTTTGTCAAATTCCTGTATATCGGTGCATATTCTTCGATACCGGTAGGCCGGTAAACGTAGTCATGTTTATTGCATGACAGTGTAGTTGTGATCTGCGTGGTGTGGGTACACAACCATTCTCTGAGATTACTTGTGGAGACACTTATAGGGATGGCACGCTGTTCTATACGTTTAATAGAGCTTCATAAAGGCTTCGCTCCATTTAGATTTCAGCATGTGCGTTAGATCTGCATTATTATTTTTATAGAATTGTTGGTGATGAGAGAACCGTAACGATGGCATGCACGATTTCCCCCCCAACGTTCTGATTCGCCTGCAGTATTAGATGCGACCGGAAGTACCCGACCGGCGTGCTACAATTCTCCCGTGCTGACATCGGGGCATTCGACGATGCCTGGAGACGGAAGTACAAGATGCCTATGGCAATGTGGTCTCACACGGCCAATACTGCGGCCTGCTGTTCAACCTGAAGAGAGACCTCGATCGGAGGAAGAGATGAAATTTGTCTCATCCCTTCTACATCCAAAGGTGAGATACTGACATTCCTCGTTCCACGCATGTAAGAATGCGATCTTCGTACCAAAAGAAGAATTATTTTTCTCTATCGTTCCGGTGATGCGCAGATTCCGCAGATGCTCGGCATGCGTTAAAATACCACTTTTACACGCAGCTACATTTAGGGTCTGTTGGCCTTTGTGCACGTGGGAGTTTTCCTTATAACAACCCATAACATACTGTCGACTGCCTTTCAACACCCGTCTACGACTGACAATTGTAAAGAAGTGTGCCGTTGACGTCTTGTTGCTTGGTAGTTGGACAGCTCTACTCCACTGGAAAAATTCACCTTCGATTACGATGCTGCCTAATGCGAATTCCGAGCGCAGCTTCGTGTTTGGGCAGCGCCAAATGCGTTTGAAGTTTTGGCTATCCGCAGTTGTAGCAATGCAACATTCATTACATATTGCCACAGAAACTGCCAGCGCTGGAGCGCTACGCACATCAGTCTGTGCATCGCATCACTCTGTGCCAGCTCTGCATGCGCACGGCTTCCGACCGAGAGGCAGCGTGCGTGGCGGGGAAAAAGCAAGGTTATAGGCCAGTGGCTCGTGATATCGACAGACTCCGCGTTCGCTCTATCGGTTACGCCGCCGACGTCAACGGCGACGCCACTTAACGCAGGAATGGACGCCTAAGAGTTGCGCTCTAAAAAAACTTGGCGGTCAATGAGGGTGGATTCGTGGGCATGTGGTAGTGGGTCATTTCTTAAAATTCGTTGTAGCTCGGCCAAGGACATGGACACCAGAAAGAAACGTACGACGAGACACAGCGCTTTTGTCGTCGAACGTTTCTCCCTGGTATCCATGTCCTTGGTCGCGATACAACTGTCGGAGATCAGCAGACGACGAAGAAGAAGAATTGATCGTGGGCTGCTGGGTGATTCCACGAGAGATCGAACATGCCTGTCCGGGCGATATTTTTGTTTTGCTTAGGTTTTTTATATGTTATGTGGGCACATTCAAAGTGCCCGGAACCGAAAATTTTATTTCCAGAAGCGCTCCCAGCGCACCAAAAAAAAATATTTGAAGGTGGCGACGCGGGCCTCCTGTTTTTGGTCACTGCAATGTTTTCGGATTTCATGGCCAAATTTAACGCGAACTATAAAAGATGTGTCGAAATTTTTTGCTGCTTTTAATACGCAATATTGTGAATTACGTCCATGCTTTTTTATGCCGTCCTCAAAAGGAAAAAAATGTGAAAAAATGGCAAACATGGCCGAAATAAAAAAAGTGTGCTAAGTGTGAGGCGCCTCGGCGCCTTTCCTATTTCAAGCAGAAACTTGAAAACAGTGGTCAAATAAAGAAAAGAGCCTTTGCAACATTTATACGGAAGGTAATTTCCTACCCGCAGCGCAAAAAAAAGAAAAAAAATAGTTGAGAGAGGGCGAGCTTTTCAAAAAAAGTTACATTTTCAAAAAATAAAATAAAAAAAACTTCGGTCTCAATTTTGAAGAAAATTTTTACAGAAGAGCGCTTATGTCAGTTAACACACGGTTTTAATATCATATGTCCTCATTTGCTTGTTCACGAAATATAACGGGCCAAAATGACCCTTGCTGTGTGCTCCTTCAGTGCGACTGATGGTTGTTATCAGCTTGCATTGTGCGAAAGTCTACAGTTTTAATTATTCTGCTGCAGCAAAAACTTGCTCAGGGGCTTTTGGTCAAGAAAAATGTGTTCTCTGATTTTATTTGTGTCTAGCGCGTGCGAAAGTGGGCTGCTGCCACCCTCTAAAGGGCTAACGTGTACACAGTTTGCAGCCTACAACCTCGCCTTCAAGCATCAGAGGAAAGGTGGGCGCGCCTGTTCAAGATATCAATCACTTCTTCTTCCTGAAGAAAGCTTGGTCTACCTCATCACGGTTAGATGTAGACAGGTTTTCCTTGAGGAGCGTAACGCAATGCAAGCAGACTTCGCAGGTGTCGCGAAAATCCTTAGCCTATATGACAGTAGCTTCTGGAGGTAGGCAACAACAAAAAGTGCAAGGAAAAAAAATTGCGCAACTAAAACGTTTTTCTCAGCAATCATCTGTTTTTTGTGAACGCGTAAATAATCGGCACAGAATACTCGGACCTAGCCATGGGTGCAGTCATCACAGCTAGACCGAGTCAAAACATTTATACTGAGCAGCGCCGCACGTATTCTCTCACTTCTGCGCTGCTGCCATGAATAAGTTTCCAGAAGCTCACGTTTCACATTTTATGACAAAGGGCGTCTAAACGCTTTGGGCTGTGATAGTTGAATTGTTGGCCGCACTCGTTGTCAAAACTAAGGATAATGTCCGTCTGGCGTCACCAGTGACCTCTGCTGTTCTCGACGTGGGAAAGCACTTTAGTAAAGTGCCAACAAAACATCATTGTGCAGCTTCGGCCACTCATGGCTTAATCACGCCGCACCGCACGTTTTCTGGCTGCTGAAACGCTGAGGTAAAGGTCGAGATGATACAGGAAGACGTTATCTGCGACGCCGAAAACATGTGATAGGGAAGTGAAATAAACGGCTCGGAAATGATTGAGCTAACTTTTTACAAATGTTGTTTAGGCACAGTGTGCGTCGAATGGGGAAGATGGTTAAATCGTACAATGCACGTAATGGAAGGGAAGCAAGCAGGCAGTGAGAAAACAACTGCAAAACAGCGCACCTGCTGATTGTGGCATTTAGTTACAGAGCTGACCTTCGCTGTATACAGATGCTTTGTTTGGTGTGCAAGGAGAGTTTTAAAAATTCACCTAAATCATGTGCTTGCGGTGTCTCTCGTGCTTCTGGTTAGCGAATACTGGCGGGGTAAGTTGAAGTTTTAAGCCGCAAACTGCGTACGCGTGAGCCCTTTAGAGAGCTGCAGCAGCTCACACCCGCACATATGTGCCCGCTAGACACATATAAAGTTTGAGAATACATTTGTCTTGATGACAAGACAGCAGAGCAAAGTTTTTACTGCGGAAAATAATTAAAACTGTAGACTTACGCGCAATGCAAGCTGATGACCACCATCAATCGCAATGAAATGAGCACACCACAGCAAGGGTCTTTGGCCCGTTAAATCTCGTGAACAAAGAAAATGAGGACATAAATATCAAGGCGGCGTTTTCACTGATATAAGCGCTTTTCGATAAAAAAATGTCCTCGAAATTGAGACCGGAGTCATTCTTCGTTTATTTTTTTTTTTAAATAAGCTTTTTTGAAAATCTCGCTTCTTTAACTATTTTCTTCTTCTTTTCTGCTGCCTGTAGGAAAACGATCTTCCGCATATATGTTGCAAAGGCTGTTTGCTATACTTGACACTGTTTTGAAGTTTCTGTGTGCAATAGGATAGGCGCCAAGGGCGCATCAAATTTAGCAAACTGTGTTGACTGGATCACGTTTGTCATTTTTTCACATTTTCTTCCTTTTGAGGACGGCATAAAAAGAGCATGGATGTAATTCACAGTAACGCTTATTGAAATCAGCAACAAAATTTTTCGACACATCATTTATAGTTTGCGTTAAATTTGGCCGTGAAATCCGAAAACATTGCAGTGAGCAAAGAGAAGGCCCACGCCGCCACCCTCGAATATTTTTTTGGCGCGCTGGGAGCGTTTCTTGGAAATAAAATTTTCGGTTCCGGGCACTGTGAATGTGCCCACATAACATATGAAAAACCCAAGCAAAAGAAAATGTCGTCCGGACAGGCATGTTCGATCTCTCGTGGAATCGCCCTGCTGTCTCCGCAGCTAGCGCCAAGAAGTCCGTGCACCACTATCATCATGTATTTTTTTTTTGTGTTGGATTGTCGCCATTAAAGGCAATTCGTTGGAGTCTCATGTATCCGTCTTTCGGGCGGCGCTACCAATAGGAAGGCGACGTTCCCGCAAGCAAGCAACAGAGGGCTTAAGAAAGTTGGACAAGACGGCAAGGCAGTAAGGCTACCAGAAAGCGGTGTCGCCTTTGTTGCCCGTTCGCTGTGGTCTCGATATATTCCCTTTATAGTTACGTAGGCGCAAAGTATGCAATAGGAAACCCTTGTTTTCATCTCTCCTGTACCGTGGAACTTTTGCAGTCTGAAGGTCTCAATAACAACAAATGCCGGGCCTGCCTATAACCTGCTTCATGCGGGACGTTCATCGCTTATACAGTGAACTGGAACACTTTTTTAGATGGAAGTATTCAGTACTGCAATTTGAAACTTCGAACACCTAGAGGCGGAGCCTTTTCTGGCACGGACCATCATATAAATATTCTAAGTTACTGTTATGCAGTGATTTAAACAACTCGGTTATCTCTTATCATTTTTTTTTTTTCTGGAGGATGGATAATCTGATTTCGTTAGTGCGAAGAGCACTCTCGTGAGACTGGTAAATGAGCGAGCCGTGCTATGTTAGTGTTTGGTCTTCCATTATCAAGATTTCCAGTAGGCACATCACAAGTGACGCGCTCAAAAATATCCGACGAATTGGCAAACTATAAGATCGAACAAAAAAGACGTCTATCCACTATACAGAGTTAGCTTCCATGATGCGTTATGACCCAAAATACCCCCACCGTCATCAACCACACTGGATCTTCCTCGTACGAGGGACTAATTATGGACAACAAAAATTACCTATCAGTACCGTTACATTTAAACAGACTACATTCCTCAGGTATTGACATAGCAGACATCACCTTTTCTCAACTACGCCAATATCTCGTTAACTCATCTGACATTGAAAACTTCTTGAATAACGTGCCTAAATAAAATGAGGAAATAACCAACACTGTTACCGCGTAAATTTGTGTTTAGTGTATATGTAGTTTATGTACTGATCTATGCTTGTAGGTATATATGTTTATTGCATTGTGTTTCTTTTTCTTTCTGCCAGCACCGCAGCCTGCTGTTGCGAATTTCTGTTACTGCTAGATTCTAGAATGTTGTGTATACCCTCGTCAGATCTTGTGTTCTGTTGCCGCCACCGCCTCTGTCTGATGTAAAGGGGGGTGAGAACGTAGTCAAGCGGACAGTCGCTTTTATTCTCACCCCCTCCATCAACTTTGTATTGGTGGAAATAAACGTTATTATTATTATTATTATTATTATAACCCCTTTCTGTTTCAAGCTGAGCATTCTGCTGAGTGCGCCATGGCTGCATTGCTTATACATTGAACGCTGACATCTACCGGCGGTGTCCTCTCAGCTTCATCTCTTTTCTGTTCCGTTCTAGCTGGCTTGCTATGGAGAGGTTGAGGTTTTTATCCCTAGGCTACTGCAATTCTGCAACTCAAAAAATAAGAAAGAAAAGAGAAATGGTTACCTATAAACAAAGAATGAAGAATTAAAGAAATACATATAGCAAACAAAGAAATAACATGGCAATGAACAGTTCGCTTGCAGGAGTTCACTTTGCAATAGAACGTTCGCACGCACACATTTCTGTTATACTTCTACCCACATTATACGGACTAACACATCACTTCGTATGAAGCTGCACATAGCTGTTCATCACAAGCGCTTATCCAGTGCAGGGTTCACTAAGAAGTCTCTTAAGAATTTGCCTTGTGTTGAAGGTGCTTTTCAGGCCACGGTCAAAGTAAGTTTTGTAATGTGAGAAGGCGTCTGTCGAAAGTCGCTAGTTTTTTTTTTAGGAGCTGGCTTGCCACGTTCTTAATGTAAGCGTAACCTTAGTTCCAGAGGCGACCGCTACAGGCGCAGCTCGCGCGAAAGAGAAGTCTTCTTCCTCTTGTTCTTCGAGCGCCTTGATGATGATATTAACGAAGGCAAAACCACATATAGCATAGCCAACTGTAGCATGCGCACGCTCGCGCGAAAGAGGTTTTCTTCCACTTGTTCTTCGAGCGCCTTGATGATGATATTAACGCAGGCAAAACCACATATAGCGTAGCCAACTGTAGCATGCGCACGCTCGCGCGAAAGAGAAGTCTTCTTCCTCTTGTTCTTCGAGAGCCTTGATGATGATAATAAGTTATTATCTTGATAAGATAATAGCAGGCAAAACCGATTACCTCCGAGCCCGCTCCTCAATCATCATTCACTTCGTGGATATGGCGTGTTTTTTTATCTTTTTTCTTTCGTTTGCGTAATTTACGCATTCCAGAAGAATATGGCCAAGATTCTCATTTTTCACCACCACAGCAGCATTCATCTCGTGCACAGCACCACAGCGCACGGCGGTGCACAGCCAGGTGGTTTGCGTTGATTACCTGTTCACCTGATCACCTGATTTGATTTTTCTTGATTTTCCACACCAACTATGAGGCATTGGCGAATAGTGGATCGACGGACGGATGGAAGGGGCTGCGCTGTTTTAATCGGGCGGTGGCTCGCGCCACCTGGTCGTCACTCATAATGAAGTATTAACTCTCTGTAGTGAAGGACTACATTTCACTCCTATACCTTCGTTTTCACCACCAATCAGATGACCTCCTCTTGGTTATTCCCTGCTTAAAGTCAATTTTTCCTTCTCTGTCCCTAAACCCCAACGCTTTGAAAACCTAGCCACATTGCCTTGGACTGTAGGAATGCTACTCAGTAACGCCCCCTCAGGAGGCCTCGCTAACTAAACTTTTTTTTTTACGTCCGATTGGCTAATTGATGCCCGTCGGACTTCATACGCGTCTACTGCGACGCGCACGTTGCCGGCTTCTTTCAGCTTGCGCAAGGACCTCACCGCCATTTTAAAGAGTTTTCCGTTTGTGCGGTATCGTTCTGTAGTTTTCTTTATGCTTTCTGGAGGTAATGGAATGTCGTTCAATTACGCAGCAATGTTTAAATGTTTTAAGTTTTCGGAAGGTCACTAAACAACGGTACAAGAAAGACAACCCATGGTCCCCCATGTGTTGTCTTTCATGCAGCATTGTTTAGCGGTTATCCGAGAAGTGACCTTTTTTTTTTATTTGAATATTTTCATGGGCCCTGCTATAGTGGAAACGAAGTACATCGGTAGATGAGAGTACGCAGATAGACAAAAAATTCAACATGAAAATTCGCTAGAATGAATCAGGTTCATGAAAGAGTCAATTGGAGCACAGAATATCGTTAGATAACTTGTTCCAGTGGAAGACAGCCGACGGAACATGTAACATGTAATGACAATCTCAAAGTTAGACTTTTCTGTCAAAAGTCTCTAAGAACCAAGAGCTCGTAATTGCTGTTAACCGTTATTGACCAAAAGGAATAAAATAAAATTTACAGAAGTCTTCTGACTTTGCCTTTTCTTTATTTCTCTTTCAGTTCGTTGAGTTCTTTGGGTTATATGCACACATGCAAGTGCCACTCGTTCGCATCGGGCTGTGCTTTCTCGATGACTGCACCCAAAGTGATTTACAGGCACTAGTGGACACAGGCAAGTACTTACGACAGCGTGTCGAATATCAGAAATTCAGGTGCACGCGATTGCTCTGTAGCAGTGTATGATTAACACGATACTCAACGCTGCAACATTTACTTTAGTGGATGCGTAAAAAGTGAAACGTCGCGTACTTTCCGAGAAATGAGGTTACGAATACGCTCTATTTGAGGCTTTGGTATTCTCGTATTTAGCAACATTGATACTCTGCGACTCTAGGGGCGGCTTACAGGAATGTTTAATAACGTAGATAACGATGGTTGTTTAAATAATAGGCTAATAAACGCTCCTCCATAGACGACTCCATAAGCGTACCTTGGCTACAGGCGCCGTGAGCACACATCCTTACACAGCTATCTCTCGCCCTTGCAGCACCTTCATAGACCCGTGGTATATAGATGCGGAAAGCTAAACATGTACGGCTGTTCTGGCTAGAGCATGGGCTTGTTCACACTTAAATATCGTAATGCAAGCGTTTCAAAATGTTGTTTGAGTATTTAACTTGCCTTTACGCAGCTGTCTAATATAGCGCCTAGTAGAACGTGTAAATTTCTTGCAATTAAAACGTATACCGCGGTATGAAAATGTTAATGTGGAATGATAGGCTTCTGGTGATCTGCGTAATGTGTCTTGTATCGCCATTACAACTAAATACGGCGCTGTGGTTCTCCTCAATGGAATTTCTTGACTTTCTGCTTCCCAGCGGCGTAGGAGATGCTTGTTTTGTTCAAAATGAATTTGAATAGTGCCCTTAGGTGTGGTAATGAAATGCAGTTACCATGAAATGTTTCCTCTGTGTGAACTTGTAATTCGAAAAAGCGAACGGTTAGTAGAAGCTGACGTGTATGCCACCTTCATGTCAAAACAATTAGCGCAGACAGGAGTGTGACCAACAAAAGTGCTTGTTAAATCTACGGCAATATGTGCACGATAAATGCGCGTAGACAAACTTCTTACACGAACATTGCAAAGGTAAACAGTAAAGGGTTTTCAAAAAAAAAGAACATTTCTAGTTAACGATATATAGTACTTATGCAATGCCCCGCGTGAATTCACATGCGTGCACCGTGTTTAGGTACAGATAACAGTTTCGAGGAAGATGATTTTTTGAAAGACAGAGGAAGCGCGTCAAGCAACAGCATATCACAAAGAGCAGGAGCGAACAACTGCCGCGCTCTTGTTGACTGTATGGATACAACGTATATAATCCCCGCTAAAGATAGATTACAAAGGAACGATACTGTAACATACCGCCAGACCAAACGCATTAATGAGAATGCGTATAGTTCGGATTTTACGCCTCAAAACCTCGATAATATGAGATACGCTGTAGTGGAAGCCTCCGGAAATTTCAACAACCTGGGGTTCTTTAACGTCCACCTAAATCTAAGCACATGGGCCTCTCGCATACTGCCTCCATCAAAATGCGGCCGCCGCGGCCGATATTCGATCCCGCGACTTTCAGGTCAGCAGTCAATCACCATAACCACTAAGAAATACTGTTAACACCAATAAAATAAATATTAACTTAAATAATAGCCCCATCCGAGAAGTTGTTTCGTTTAATTATCTGGACATCCTATTTGACCAACAGGTACAATGCGAAACGCATATTCAGAACGTATGCAAGGAGGTGGCATACGGTTGTTACTACCTAATGAAAAAGGCTATATTTTCCTCGAGAAATACTCAAATCCCTTTACTGTGTGTTTCGCCATAGCCAAATTAGTTATTGTTTAGAATCATAGGGCATGACTTACATGAGAGAATTACAACCTTTACAAAAATTACAGAAAAGGGCCCTGAAAATAATTGGTAATCCAAACAGCAGCAGTGATACTTCTCATGACGCTTTCGTAACAAAGCATGTGTTAGCGGTTAAGGCACTATGTAATCATAAGCTATCAATTTCAGTTAATAACATTATGTCCACTGAAAGGCGACCTCAACCTACCAAAATGCTATAATGTACACGGGGAAAAAGTAATTGAATTCAGTGGCACAAAAATGTGGAATATCTTACCCGAATAGGTTAAAACCGCACGTGACTTCAAGCAATGTAGTAAATACTTTTGTCTTCAGAGCCAGCATCTCTAACTTACTTACACTGATTAATTAAGGGTATTTCATGAACACTTTCATTTATCATAAATCATGGCATGTAACCGATTACCGGGCTGCTAAATTCTGTACCTGACCTGTCTGTTTTATTTTTAACACTGGACCGGAAACTAGCTTTCCCTGGCTAGTTTCCGTTCCAGGGGGTGGATGTGCGTACAATATCACACCAGAGTGTCTGGTCGTCAAAACAAGGCCGACCAGTTGGCACCTCGGCAAACCGACGTGAGTGCGCAAAGCTTTGAAGCGACTGACTGTCATGTTAGCAGAACAAGCTGTTACCCCTACAGCGTCCCTACCCCGGCACCAAACCGCACTGCTTGTTAATATTTCGTATTGAAATTCAAGTAAAATATGCGATTATCTGGCGCGAGACATATATCATATAATACGTCGTTATGCAAAAACCAGGTGCGACAACACGCTCAAAGCCTGAGGCAAAATGACGACATTATAGTGGCCGTTTTGTGAAGGGCAATCATTTCTGTTTTGTTGCCCTATCCTAGCTGCTATACGTCATGCCACACGGACTGCCTGGCCTGAAAACGTTCGCACACTACAATGTGCAAAAAAAAAAATTAGTTGGTTTTATGGCCCCCTGCGAGATTCTTGGCTTCTTCGAGTCACAAACATGGAGCAACAACAACAGGAGGAGCACGCCACGTTGTTTCTCTTGGCGACCATTCAATGGCGCCGCCACAATGCACTGAAAAAGTGGCAAGAAAGATTCGCCGTGTCTCTTTTTACAGTGTTGCCAAATCCAGTCGATGTTCAAGTGGAAAACTGCGTCACTGTGACACCTGAACCATGGAGTACAACTCAAATAGGAATTGTGTAAGTTGTTCATATATGCATACACGTTCATAATTACAGCCAGCAACGTACACCTATCTTGCACTTTGTTTTATAAATTTCTGCCCACCTCACCTACTGGGCGAATCAGTACAAACAGAGCTTTGTCGAACCAGCAAGTTCGAGTGTCGCATCTCGATAAATGTTGCGGACTTCGGTGATGATAGGCTCCTCAGTCACAGCAGTGGACGAATGCAACGAAACGCCGCCGTCAGCCACAGCTTGTAACATTATTATTTATTTATTTATTTATTTATTTATTTATTTATTTATTTATTTATTTATTTATTTATTTATTCACAATACCTTACAGGCTCCTTATCGGAGCATTGTGTAAGGGGGGCGATGCATGGTTAAATATGACATGTGATAAATACAGAAAAAGTTGAAAATCTAAACTATACATTCTGAAAGGTGCGCTGAGATACTGCGACGTAGTCGAGTGCCAGAAAAGAAAGAGTAACATCCAGGTTGAAAAAATAAATAAGGGAGGAGCATGCGCGAAGCGGGAAAAATGCGAACTTAATTAACATTGACAGTCAGTGATTGAAAAACGAAGCAAATTTTGGCAACGTTTACAATACTATACATTGTGATATAATACAGCGTTACACAATACTTAAAGAAAAGAAAAAAAAGGAGATAAACGTACGAGGTAACACGTCTGGAAAAATTTAAATGAGAAAACTATGTCAGCACGAAATGTTCGAGTAGGCGGTCGTGAAAGGCTTTGCGATTAGTGATCGAAGCGATATCGCCAGGGAGATCGTTCTAAAGTTTAACGGCATGTGGCAGCCCAGAACAACAAAACGCGCTTGTCTTGCCAAAGATGAGCTCAAAACTGCTCTGATTATGGAGCCGCCTAAACATGTGCAGTGGGGTTTTCAAAGGGAGGGAATGTGGCCTGGTGTTATGAATATATCCGTGAAGCAGACACAAAAGGGAAACGCACCGGCGAACCTGAAGAGGGTGCAGCGAATGTTCGAGTTTCATTTTCGTAATACTGGACTTGCGCTCGTAATTTCCTGTAATAAAACGGGCGCCACTGTTTTGTACAAGTTCTAGGTTAGTAATTAAGTAATCTTGATGAGGAGACCAAATAGATGACGCGAATTCTAACTGCGGGCGAATGAACGTTAGGTACGCTAACTTGCGAATGTTCGGTCGCGATTTACGCAGATTGCTGCGAGTGTACCCAAGCGTTTGTGATGCTTTAGCACAGATAGCGGTAATGTGGGGGTGCCATGAAAGATTGTGAGTTAGGTTTATCCCTAGATACTTGAATGTCTGAACACGAGATATGGCAGAGTTGTTAATAACGTAGGGGAAATCTGAGTTCGACTGCTTGCGAGTGAAAGAAATGAGTTTACATTTTCCAGAGTTCAATACCATCAGCCATTTTTTACACCACATATTTATAAGGTTAATGTCATTTTGCAGGATGTGGTGATCATCAGGAGATGTTATTTTTCTTTAAATGATACAGTCGTCAGCGAATAGTCTTATACTTGAGGAAATATTATTGGGCAGGTCATTAATGTAAATGAGGGAGAGTAAAGGGCCTAGAACAGTGCCTTGAGGGACTCCGGATGTTACATCGGCAAGGGGAGAAACATAATTATTAATCACGGTAAATTGTTGTCGAGATGATAAAAAATGTCTAATCCAAGATAAGCTAGCAGAGTCCAGTCCGATGGAATTTAATTTAGAAAACAACCAACAATGGGCCACCCGGTCAAAAGCCTTGGAAAAGCCAAGGAAAATGCTATCGGTTTGTAAATTGTTGTCCATGTTAAAGTGCAAGTCGGTAGTAAACTCGAGCAACTGCGTATCACATGACAGCTGTTTTCGAAATCTATGTTGATTAATGAAAAAGAAATTATTAGTCTCCAGGTGACTGTAGATATGCGACGCAATTATGTGCTTCAGCATTTCACAGGAAATGCATGTTAGGGAAATGGGGCGGTAGTTGTCTGGTTGTTTTTTGTTTCCAGCTTTGAATACTGGAATAACCTTAGCAATCTTCCATTCTTTAGGTAGTTGACCGGTCGACAATGATTGATTAAATATTCTGCACAGTATTTCATTAGAAAGAGGCAGGGTATTTTTCAATATCTTAGCGTTTAGATTATCTACAACGGCAGATGTTGATAGTTTAAGGTTATTTATGAGACATGCAATGCCATCCGCAGTGACCGTTATTGGTGCCATGTATGGATAACCTGAATCTGGAACATAAGGTACGTTTGGGCGATCTTTTGTAAATACTGACGAGAAAAATTTGTTGAACTCATGTGAACACTAAGCATCCGTTAATGGTCTGTTGTCGTCATTGAAAAGACTGATTTGTAGCGATTCATTTCCAGGGGATATGGTTTGCCAGAACTTTCTTGGGTTTGAGTGCAAGAGGGAGGGTAGGTCATGTGAATAGTACTTGTCTTTGGCGGAACTTATCGCTGATGAATATTCTTTCAGGCATGTCTTGTACCTTTCCCATGAGGGCTCGCTGGGTGTGTGCTTAGCAGCTGTGTAGAACCGCTTCTTTTTCTTTCGCAGTTTGCGCAGTGATGAACTGAACCAGGGGCTTCTGTTATCGTGGGCGATAGAGATAAGAGGCACATACCTGTCCACTAATTCTAACATCTTGTTCTTATAAGCGAGCCAGTTTTCACTCACAGACTGCAGAGAGGAAGATTGTACAAAAGACTGGTGGAAGAAGACCGCTAATTTCCTGTTGATGCTTCTGTAGTCCGTTTTATTGTAGTTACGAATGAACTTGGTAGCCATGGAACCTATATTTGGTACCGGTTTGTGGATGCTGAGTTGTAGGAGGTTGTGGTCACTGAAACCATCGCAGTATTCGATTGTGCCTATCGTATCAGGAGCTGTGGTTAGCACCAAATCTAGGATATTAGTGCCACGTGTCGGTTTATTTACCACTTGTGAAAAGTTGAAATCCAACGAAAGGTTAACGAAATGAGTTGAAATTTGGCAGGACGATGATAAAGTGGGCCAGTCGATGGTGGGTAAATTAAAGTCACCGAAAAGGTACACGTGATCCGTAGGACATCCCTTGATTGCGGCCTAGATGCTGTTTCGCAATTCATCTAGGAATAGTGGACTAGCATCGGGTGGACGATAGCAAACGCCTATTAGTATGTTGTCGGTGTGCGCCCTACATGCTGCCCATATTATTTCCAGATCAGAGCTCGTATCAATGATGAAAGATGCGATTTGTTTTCTTAATGGCCAGCAGTACCCCTCCGCCTCTCTTCTGTGTGCGGTCACGCCTATAAATGGAGTAGTCCTTATCAAGCAGTAGCTCATTGTCCCTGATATTAGGGCATAACCAAGTCTCTGTAAATGCTACGACATTTGAACAGCTGTCATCAAGGAAGGATGAAACTTGGTCGCATTTGGGCAGAAGGCTTCTGATGTTAGTGAATAAAACCGATAGCGGAAGAGTGAAGGCAGGTTTTGAAGGTTCGTTGCAAGCGCACTTGTTCCTCTTTCTGTCTAGCTATCGCGTAGATAAAACAACAGAGTTAGTGGAGGAGTCAAAAACGTATGTCTCTCGGTCAATTCGGAGCTTTTCAACCGATAATCGATAAGGTTTAGCCTTTGCCCTGGCAAATTCCAGCAATTTCCTCCTTGCTTGGCGTGTTGAGGGTGAAAAGTCTTATCCTTGAAGACGGTCATCTTTGCTATTATGGGCCGACACTTGTTTGGAGCAAAACGACCTAACCTATGTACCCTATCAAAGTGTGAACCAATCAGTGAGAGGTCAAGATTTTGGGAACAGAAAGTTATGATCTTTAGTTCAGACGCAGTCCAGTCTTCCTTCTCATTATCTTCAATACCAAAGAAAAGTGTATTGGAACGTCGCATTCGGTTTTCGGTATCTTCGCACCGTGACGTTATGCTTTTAGTTGATTGGCGATGTCAGAAACATTCGAGGCGTTCGGTTCACTAGGTGCGAGTGGAGAGTAGGCTGCCTCCAGTGTCCCAACCCTTTGATTTAAGCTCTTGATTTCGCGGTCAGTCGCTTCCTGTTTTTCTTTACGCCCTGAAGTTCCCGCAGTATACCATTCTGACCTTCCTCGATTCTGCGCACTGTCTCCAGAACCGAAGCCAGGGAGCACGACCGATCGGCAATGGCGGGACCTGGGTTCAATTCAACATCTCCGGCGACGAAAAGTGACAGGTCAACTATACTACGACACATCATGGCAGGAAGGAACAGCAATTTCTGAGTGACATCAAAAACATGGGGTGGGCACGACACCGCAGTGAAACAACGGTCCAGAGGTCCTGACACTGTAGGCATGATTCAAATAACTAACCTGCGTCAGCAGTGCCGGTAAGGCGCACCATCGTGGCAGCGGTGTCGTGCCCAACTGCGCAAGTCCGAGGTAGGCGGTTATATCCCACGTCGTTATCTTGGATGATAGCCGTTGTCGAGCCATGAAGCCAAATTGATTACAAAAACCAGCAGCACCACGTGAGGTGATGCCCGCCGAGGCGGGCAGTGTCGGCCCGTACAGCTGAGTACAGGAATGGCGCACGGAAAGCCATGATCCAGATCCGAGAAGGGATGCAACCTGCGTCAGCAGTGCCGGTAAGCGCACCATCGTGGCGGCGGTGTCGTGCCCAACTGCGCAAGTCCGAGGTAGGCGGTTATATCCCACGTCGTTATCTTGGATGAAAGCCGTTGTCGAGCCATGAAAACCAAATTGATTACAAAACCAGCAGCACCACGTGAGATGATGCCCGCCGAGGCGGGCAGTGTCGGCCCGTACAGCTGAGTACAGGAATGGCGCACGGAAAGCCATGATCCAGATCCGAGAAGGGATGCAACCTGCGTCAGCAGTGCCGGTAAGCGCACCATCGTGGCAGCGGTGTCGTGCCCAACTGCGCAAGTCCGAGGTAGGCGGTTATATCCCACGTCGTTATCTTGGATGATAGCCGTTGTCGAGCCATGAAGCCAAATTGATTACAAAAACCAGCAGCACCACGTGAGATGATGCCCGCCGAGGCGGGCAGTGTCGGCCCGTTCAGCTGAGTACAGGAATGGCGCACGGAAAGCCATGATCCAGATCCGAGAAGGGATGCAACCTGCGTCAGCAGTGCCGGTAAGCGCACCATCGTGGCAGCGGTGTCGTGCCCAACTGCGCAAGTCCGAGGTAGGCGGTTATATCCCACGTCGTTATCTTGGATGATAGCCGTTGTCGAGCCATGAAGCCAAATTGATTACAAAAACCAGCAGCACCACGTGAGATGATGCCCGCCGAGGCGGGCAGTGTCGGCCCGTACAGCTGAGTACAGGAATGGCGCACGGAAAGCCATGATCCAGATCCGAGAAGGGATGCAAACCTGCGTCAGCAGTGCCGGTAAGCGCACCATCGTGGCAGCGGTGTCGTGCCCAACTGCGCAAGTCCGAGGTAGGCGGTTATATCCCACGTCGTTATCTTGGATGATAGCCGTTGTCGAGCCATGAAGCCAAATTGATTACAAAAACCAGCAGCACCACGTGAGATGATGCCCGCCGAGGCGGGTAGTGTCGGCCCGTTCAGCTGAGTACAGGAATGGCGCACGGAAAGCCATGATCCAGATCCGAGAAGGGATGCAACCTGCGTCAGCAGTGCCGGTAAGCGCGCACCATCGTGGCAGCGGTGTCGTGCCCAACTGCGCAAGTCCGAGGTAGGCGGTTATATCCCACGTCGTTATCTTCGATGATAGCCGTTGTCGAGCCATGAAGCCAAATTGATTACAAAAACCAGCAGCACCACGTGAGACGATGCCCGCCGAGGCGGCAGTGTCGGCCCGTACAGCTGAGTGCATGGAATGGCGCACGGAAAGCCATGATCCAAATCCGAGAAGGGATGCAACCTGCGTTAGCAGTACCGGTAAGCGCACCATCGTGGCAGCGGTGTCGTGCCCCCGAGTATGCCGAGTATGCGTCGAGGCCGAGACCGAGGTGCCCTATATAGCTGCAGGACAGACCATCAAGCTTCTCCAATTTATAGATACTCGTTTAACAACAACCCCATAATCTTTGTCTCTCTCTCTCTCTCTCTCTCTATTATAGATATTGTAGCGAAGCGTTGGAAGTTTGTAATGGGTCGCCCTCTCGAGCGCTCTCTAGTGGGTCGTCCCCTTCGGCTCTTCTCTGACAGCACGCTTCTCGCGCTCAGAGTCCGCGCTCTGTCTTGACTGTCGCCGTTGTGCTTCGTCGACTAGTGCCGTCAATAAACGCCTTTATAATTTAATGGAGAGTGCTGCGCCGTCCAACCAGCTTCGGTCCGTTCGATGCCCCTGGCGCTTCGATCCCGTACCGTGCCCTCTACCATGCCTCAAGACGCCGCCCAGCAAACGCTTACCCCTGTACCGACACCATGCTCCGGTACCCCCCGCATCCGCGACCCTCCTATATTGTCACGTGGTCGTGACGTCGACGAAGAAAGCAGTCGCGTTTGCAGAATGAAAACTGTTTATTTGGCCGAACTTGTGGCCGGAAAATGAGAACTAGAGCTACAGCAATACACGCTGTACAATGATAGCGGCGAACAGGGCGTCGTCCGTCGATCAACTGACAAGCGGTCAATCGCGTCGGCTTTTATACAGGCAGTATCGAACTTTCCAGCAATATCGCTGGTGGCGGCGTTATCTCTAGACAAAGCTGGAACGTTCGCGTGCGGGGCGCAATCTTAACAGAACGATCTACTATAGACGTGAAGTTTCTCGAACAATGCTTCGCGGACAGCGTCGAGCGTTGATAACCGTCCCTGCCGGTCAAACCCGAATACATCAAAAAAAGACAAGAAGTGGGCGTGGCATGCCCCCCTCTGAAAAAGCATCGTCCCGATGCTTGTGAAAGAACATAGAAGAGAGAAAAAAAAAACAAGTGCATACAAAAATAAATTACAATACAAAAGGAACAAAAATAGAGTCCCCGGTTCGCTAACGCGCAAAAAAACGGCTTAAGGCGCACGACATGGACGACTTCAGGTCGTGCGCGGCGTCGCTGGGAGTTCGTAATGCCGTCCGGGATTCACCTCGTAGTCAAGAGCGCCGAGGCGTCGAAGAACCTTGTATGGCCCGAAGTATCGCCGAGGAGTTTTTCGCTAAGCCCCACGTCGGCGTATCGGCGTCAGACCCAACACGGTCGCCCGGGCTGGTATTCCGCGAAGCGTCGTCGAAGATTGTAGCGACGGCCTGTCGGTGTGCTGCTGGGTCTTGATGCGCAGAGCGGGCGAGCTGTCGAGCTTCTTCGGCACGTTGTAAGTAAGCAGCGGCATCGAGGTTTTCTTCGTCGGTGACGTTGGGTAGCATGGCCGTCGAGCGTCGTCGCCGGGCTCCTTCCGTAGACCAACTTGTACGGCGTCATCTGCGTAGTTTCTTGGACGGCGTGTTGTATGCGAAGTCACATACGGAAGGATGGCATCCCACGTCTTGTGTTCGACGTCGACATACATGGCCAACATGTCGGCGATGGTCTTGTTAGGCCGCTCGGTCAGGCCATTTGTCTGTGGGTGGTACGCTGTGGTTCCGCGGTGGCTTGTTTGGCTGTATCTCAGTATTGCCTGAGTTAGGTCAGCAGTAAACGCCGTACCTCTGTCGGTGATGAGAACTTCTGGGGCGCCATGACGCAGGACGATGTTCTCAACGAAGAACTTCGCTAACCCTCGGCGGCACTGCCTCTAGGCAGGGCCCTCGTCTCGGCGTAGCGTGTGAGGTAGTCTGTAGCTACGACGATCCATTTGTTTCCGGTATTGGACGTCGGGAACGGCCCCAGTAAGTCCATCCCGATTTGCTGGAACGGCCGTCGAGGTGGCTCGATAGGCTGCAGAAGTCCGGCTGGCCTAGTGGGCGGTGTCTTGCGTCGCTGACAGTCCCGGCAGGTCTTCACGTAACGAGTGACGTCGGCGGAAAAGGCGCGGCCAGTAGTACTTCTCCTGTATTCTTGCTAGCGTGCGAGAAACACCCAGGTGTCCAGCCGTCGGGTCGTCGTGCAGAGCCTGGAGGACCTCTGGCCGCAATGTCGAGGGTACCACGAGAAGGCAATCAGCTCGAAGCGGTGAGAAGTTCTTCTTTAGGAGAACACCGTTGCGCAAGAAAAATGACGCCAGTCCCCGCGTGAATACCTTCGGAACAACGGTGGTCCTGCCCTCGAGGTATTCCACAAGGCCCCTGAGTTCTGGATCCGTTCGCTGTCGTTCGGCGAAGTCGTCCGCACTTATGATTCCCAAGAAGGAGTCGTCCTCCTTGTCGTCCTGCGGCGGTGGGTCGACGGGGGCGCGAGACAGGCAGTCGGCGTCGGAGTGTTTCCTTCCGGACTTGTAAACAACGGTAATGTCGAATTCTTGAAGTCGTAGGCTCCACCGTGCGAGGCGACCTGAAGGGTCCTTCAAGTTAGCTAGCCAACACAATGCGTGGTGGTCGCTCACAACTTTGAAGGGCCTGCCGTAGAGGTAGGGGCGAAACTTGGATGCAGCCCAGATGATCGCTAGGCACTCCTTTTCTGTTGTGGAATAGTTCGTTTCTGCCTTTGATAGCGAACCGGCTAGCATAACTGATGACCCTTTCCTTGCCCGTCAGTCTTCTGCACAAGGACCGGCGCCGAGTCCTACGCTGCTTGCGTCGGTGTTGGATTTCCGTATCGGCGTATTCGTCGAAATGTGGCTAGTATAGGATGCATCTGAAGGCGTCGTTTCAGTTCTTCAAATGCTTTCGATTTGCGCCGTTTCCCACGTGAATGGCACGTCGGTCTTCGTGAGGTGAGTTAGCGGTTCGGCGATTCGTGAAAATTCCTTGACAAAGCGCCTGTAGTAGGCGCACAAGCCGAGAAAACGGCGCACGGCTTTCGTGTCGGTGGGGGGCGGGAAGGCAGCGATGGCAGCTGTTTTCCGCGGGTCTGGGCGAACACCACCCTTGCTGATCACGTGACCCAAAAACAGCAGCTCCTCGTATGCAAAGCGGCACTTTTCGGGCTTCAAGGTGAGGCCAGAAGTCTTGATTGCTTGTAGTACAGTGTCAAGGCGCCGGAGGTGTTCGTCGAAGCTTGAGGCAAACACAATGACGTCGTCCAAGTACACAAGGCAAGTCTGCCACTTCAGTCCAGCCAGCACGGTGTCCATAACGCGCTGGAACGTCGCAGGTGCCGAGCAAAGACCAAAGGGCATAACCTTGAACTCGAAGAGGCCGTCTGGTGTTATAAAGGCAGTCTTCTCTCGGTCTCTCTCGTCGACTTCGATTTGCCAATAGCCGGTCTTGAGGTCCATCGACGAAAAGTACCTCGCGTTGTAGAGTCGATCCAGGGTGTCGTCTATCCGTGGGAGAGGGTAGACGTCCTTCTTCGTGATTTTGTTCAGGCGGCGATAATCGACGCAGAAGCGTAGGGTTCCGTCTTTCTTCTTCACTAGCACCACGGGTGACGCCCATGGACTCTTCGACGGCTGGATGCCGGATGTCGTCGCGTAGCATTTCGTCGACTTGTTTCTTTATGGATTCGCGTTCTCGCGTTGAAACTCTGTACGGGCTCTGCCGGAGTGGCCTGGCATTTTCCTCTGTTATGATGCGATGTTTTGCGACTGGGGTCTGGCGGATTCTTGACGATGACGAAAAGCAGTCCCTGTATTTCAAGAGCAGGTTTTTGAGCTGTTCTTGTTTTCGGAAGGCTAGGATTAACGTCGAAAACTGGTTGAGAAGCTTGGTTCGTCGGTGTTGGCTCGGAAGAATCGGCGATGGTGAAAGCCATCGACGTAGCCGTGATTTCTTCGATGTAGGCGACTGTCGTGCCTTTGCTTACGTGCTTATACTCGTTGCTAAAATTTGTGAGCATCACTGTTGCTTTGCCTCCCCGCAACTCTGCTATTCCTCTTGCGACGCAAATCTCGCGGTTAATCAACTGGTGCTGGTCGCCTTCAATGACGCCTTCCAGGTCTGCTACTTTCTGAGAGCCGACGGAAATGATGACGCTGGAGCGAGGGGAATGGTTCTTGGTCTTCCAGACATTAAGGCATGCTCCCTGGCGGCGTTGTACCACGGTAAGGCTGTTTT